>NC_081434.1:36418110-36598110 GCF_949786415.1 Peromyscus eremicus | reverse complement strand
ATTTTCCTCTCAAATTTAACATATTCAGATGTTTAGTATTTCCCCCACCCCCATGCTCTGTTACAAAGCAAAAGCAAATCACTGATTGTTCCAATGACTGTATAATTTTACAGATATTAATGATAAATTTCATCCAAAGCTCTTTACAGATATTCAAATGCAGTCATTCAGAAGTTAAAAACAATTTGATAATTTTCCCAAAGCTAAGCTTCAACCAAGATATATTGATGATATATTGACTAGTAGTAGACTAGCTAACTAAATATATTAACTAGCAGTAGGAACAGTGCCAAGTGACTAGACCAAAACTGTCCACCTGTCTGTACCGTTAACCTTCACTACTCTTAAAAAATATCCTCAGAGTCACAATACCAGCTTCCCTAAGGGTCCTTCTGCTCCACTTTGCAGCCTCTTATTTTAGCTGATGCAGTACAGCACATCACAGGAGGAGCTTATTGCAGTGTTTGGAATAAGACTGTCAAAAACGGTGTCTTTTTATTAGCTTCATAAGAAGCACACCAAGTACTTGATTCATCTGCTTTTCCTGTGACACATCGGACAATCCCAGGGCAGCCTACAGCGAAGGAAAGGATATTTCTTACAGCTTTGCAAGTTAGGTAGACTCGACTGGGTCAGAATAGACTGAACTCTGATTGGAGCAGTCCTGTCATACATGCGTTTTCACTCAGAGACCCAGGTCTCAGGAAAGCACTCCGTAGGATGTGCTGTGCTTGTGTCTAAGGACACAATCACAAGAGGAAGTCAGAAGAAGGAAGCACGTACTGCCTCTCACAGCCTCTCCTTGGATTACCACACTGACCTTTCCAGGCTGTTCTCCAGGTCAAAGAAAGTTACAAGGTATTGACCCCGTATCAGTGGTCAAACAATTATACTTCATTCACAGGAACGCTGGACTAAGGCTGAGATGAGTCATGAGGAGCACATAATGCCGTCTTTTATAATATATTACTTGATAGAAGACATTATACCTTCAAAACCCCCAAGTCATACTCAGATTATTAGATCTTCTCAGGTACAGATGAGAGTCCTATAATTTTTTGCACTTTGAGAGATAAAGGGGACTTTGAGGACTTTATTATCAATTGCTTCATTTTACAAATAAGTTTGGCCTAAAACCATTGAGTGACTGTTACCCGTGATTAGATTCTGTTAGTCGCAAAGATGAGTGTGAAGCCCAGTTTACCATTCTCTACAATTAGTGCATTACTTTTTCCCACTGGTTAATTAAATATTCTAGACTAGATGTTCTCTGAGAAGTTTTTTAAAAAAAGTGAAAATTTCCAGTACACAGTAGCAGGAGTTCATTGAAGCTCTTTTCTCAGCCTGGAAATATGTAATCATTCAAATTCAGTTCCACCAAAATTAATTGACCATTTAAAGTGAGTTAGCTTCTGCTTGAAGCTCTAGAAGCAAAAAATTAATACTTAACCCAAACCTCTGAAAGAACAGAAAAACAAGATTGGAAAAGTATAATTTGTATTGCCATGAATATCAGGTTATATGAAATAAAATTCACTAAAAATAGTTCACTCCAACATTAAGTACCAAAGTACCTGAGATAAATATATAAAAAAAAGAGGGTCTGTTAATTATTTACTGATATTTGAAGAGTTGGGTTTTTTGGAGGGTCCATTTAGCCAAAATGCTCAATAAAATCACACTGCTCATTCTTGTCTCAGAAAATAAGAAGTAACCATGTAAACACAAACAATATTTGCAGATACCATTAAACTGATTATATATGAAGAAATAATTCTCTCTAAATGTTTTTATATCCCTTTTAACAATAAAAATCATTTTCAAAGAACTTTGGTGTTCCTATAGAAGAATAATTATACCATTGTAAGCGTAATTTTTCATATTCTTGACATACTTAATTACAAATACTTTTTCAATCTTTTAAAAAGTAGTTCTCTAAGTCACCTGGTAAGCAAGCAGTATACTCCAGAAAATAGCATGCATTAGATTGCCTACTGGAATAGCTCTCTGGGTCAGGTCCCTGTAGCAGGCTTTCTTAGACTGCCAGAAATCATGCCATAGGAAACTTATTAATTATTAATGCTCAGCCTTAGCTTAGGCTTGTTTCTAGCTAGCTTTCTTTTTTTAACTTAAATTAACCCATTTTTATTCATCTATGTGCTGCCCTGAGGCTCATTTACCTCATCTACATACTGTCCATCCTGCTTTCCTGCTTCCTCTGTATCTGGGTGACTATTCCCTGGTTGACTGTCCCCAGGCTGGCTGGCTGGCTTCCCTAGTCTCTCTGCCAGCCAGTCCTGCCTGTCTCTCCTCTGCCTAGCTATTGACCATTCAACTTGCTATTAGACCAATCAGGTGCCTTAGGCAGGCAGGGTAAAACAGCAACACATCTTTACATAGTGAAACATGTGCAGCAAAAGCAACATATTTTTACATAGTTAAACAAATGCAGCATAAACAAATGCAACGCACCTTTACATAGTTAAACAATTATTCTGCAACACAAATAAACACAACACATCTTCACATAGTTAAACAAATATTCTACTCCACAACAGGTACCTTTAGAAGAGAAATATATGGATATAGAAATTAGCATGTGTAGAAGGATAGATAGGATATGTAGAAGTAAGTATCAGATTAGTTTATAACCAATGCCTGGATCATAAAGGAAATCCAGAAAGCTAGATAATACTTTCTTTTTTATTTTTACATAACATTTTATTAATTCTTTGAGCATTTCCTATGATATATTTCAATTTTGATCATCTCCAGCTCCTCCCCCTAACTCCTCTTAGATCCACTCTCCTATCTCTCCACCAACCCAACTCACATCCTCTTTTCTTTTTTGTAAAAACAATTTATTTGTTTGTTTTATTTTAAGCATATTGGTGTTTTTGCCTGCATGCATGTCTGTGTGAGAGTATCAGATCTTGGAGTTACAGACAGTTGTGAACTGCCATGTAGGTGCTGGGAATCAAACCCAGGTCCTCTAGAAAAGCAGTCAGTGCTCTTAACCACTGAGCCATCTCTCCAGCCCCCTGTCTTTTCTTTTTTAAAGAGTCCATATGCTGTCCACACACTTATGGGTGTGGAGCCATCCAATGGGAGCATGGTCTACATACCTAGTAGTCAACCTATTCTCCCTACCACAGAAGCCATCTGTGAAGAACTTCACAGTCAAGGACAGGGAATCCTGGGCCCTCCCTGGTCCATGCTAGAATGTTGACTGGCTAGATCTTGCATGGACCTTGTCAGGTAAGAACACCTGTTGTGAGTTCACGAATGCAGTGGTACTGTCATGTCCAGAAGCCACCGTTCCACTCCAGTCCATTGTGACTCTGGCTCTTAGTCTCTTTCTGTGCTTTCTTGGTCGTTGAACTTGAGTGGGCTGAGGGATGGAGTGGGTGTTAAGTGTGTGGCTTAGCCCTCCATTAACACATATTCTCTGCGCATTGATTGGCTGTGAGTTTCTGCATTAACCACCATCCACTGAACAAAGAAACTTTTCTAATGAGGTCTGAGAGCTACACTAGTGTATGGATATAGGAATACAAGTTTAGAGGACACTTTGCTATATTGCTCATTTAGCAAAATAATTATAGTAGGTTCACCCTGGGGGCCCATGAAATCCCAACCATGGGTTCTGGGGTGGATTTACCAAGAAAAAACATATGATAGTACCAGGCATGTGTTTCTTCCTCTGGAGCAAGTCTTCAGTCCGATCAGAAAGCAGCTTATGACCCCCATAGTATTCATGCCTCAATGCACTCATGGGCTATCATTATTGTGTTTACAGGTTTCACAGATGGGTAAGACTATTAATGACTTTCCCCATCTGGTACCATGAAAGCTAACCAGCAGAGAAGCATCTTCTTGGTCAGTGTCAACTTGATTTTTCCACGACCACATCCTGTGACCAAACTGTTTGGTGCCGTCAGTAATAGGGACTTACCATCAAGTTTTAGTGGGTACCATGAGCAGTATCAATAGCCAGTATTGTTTGGAGCTTTTCTTAAGACATCATGGTCAGCAACTCAAGAGAAGGTATCACACATCTGGCACTGGGCTTTTTATTTGACAACTTATAGCTTCTAGAAGGAGCCTTGTCCCCTGTGTAGGGTAACTCCAATTAAACTACTTTATGTGAATATAAATATACACATATACACTAAGGAAGCTTATAGAATGGGTTTCTGTACAGCTTTTCAAACATCCTTAGTGTTCATTACTCCTCTCCCACCCTTCCTCTGCCTTACCCTCCGTACCTCTCCCAACTTAAGCCTCTCTCTTAAGATAATTGGCATTTAATTGGAAGCCTCTAAAACAAACCAGGAACTGAGATCACCAAAGCAACTTCAAAGAATGCATGGATAAGATATATTTAGAAAACTAAAAATAGCAGCCTCTCAGGGGTGGAGGGGTGGAGGGGCGGCTCAGTGGTTAAGCGCACTTACTACCTTTCCTAAGGACCAGAGTTTGGTTCCCAGAACCACATTTAACTCCAGCTTCAGGGAGTCAGTGAACATCCTCATCTGGCTCTCACAAGTATTTGTATGGGCATATGCATAGTAAATTTAATACATTATAATATCTTACAGACAGATAGACAGATGAGAGAGAGAGAGAGAGAGAGAGAGAGAGAGAGAGAGAGAGAGAGAGAAGAGAGAGGAGAGAGAGAGAGATTTTGTTTAAAGTAAAACAAAAACAATGTCTTCATTTCATGAATATCCCAATGCTTTTGCCTGGCTCATGTCCCTCTGTACCTCATACCTTTCAGATCTTAGTTTTAGTTTGGGGATGGGCTTTTCCTGCACCCCCAAGTCTGCACTAATGGCCGTACATAGCACTCTGAATGTGATTTACGATAGCACTTCCATACCAGGATTGCCTGCCTGCTTATCTAGTACCTCATATGTCCACTGAGAAGCCATGCCAGTTCTCATACATGTTTAGAAGTGCTTCAACTCTGACTATGTAGTGTTCATGACAACTGGCCAAATTCCTGGCTATAGTTGGGTATTCCACATATTTGTTGATTAATTAAAATGTAATGGAATAGACTCTCTCTTTCTTTCTCTGTGTGTCTTTTCCCTCCTTTCCTCTCTCTATCCCCCCTTTCTTCCTTACCATGTAAGTGTGTGTGTGTGTGTGCATATATGGTAGGAATTAGGAATTCCTCTGTAAGATACTGTATTTATTTTACTATATTAAAAACTGCTGTAATCCCTGGATATAATCCCAATTCTTGGGAAACTGAAATGGGACAATCATGAGTTTGAGTCCAGTGTGAACTACATAACATGAGCCTGTCTCAAAATCAAAAATAAAATTGCTGTACAAGTAGAATTTAGAAACCCACTGAACTTAAGAGAAGTCAAAGACCCTACTAAATATGAACACATAATGAATTAGACATATCACTTAAATTGTGGTGATAGGAGAGTGTATACATGTATGGATTTTAATAGACTTTCAGAACTCTAACTCAATATGAAAAAGTAATAGTTTGTAAAGTATATACATGTCAAAGAAAAAATAAATTATCAGACAAATAATATTGAGAATACTTACCAGTTTCAGAGAGTAAAATAAATTCTGTTAGACCAGGAGCTAAGTTTGAAGTATCATATTATTTTCCACATGGTGAAAGACTTCTGATACGATAGAGTAGAACACGAGGAAGAGACAAATTACACAAAGCTGTAACTGTGTGAATGCAGAGGAGCATCTGAAAATGAAAAGGCAGCTGCACTCAGCCGTTTAGCAAATAGTTACTCATTTAACAATAAGATAGCTCTCAGGAGCAGAAAACAGACCTGTCAGTAGAAAATATCTAAAAAATATATTCAATCAGAAAAACACGCTCCATTTGATTAGCAAATAAAATACAAAAACTAACACAGCAATGCAGCTTCATATATTATTATATCTTGGGAAACATTAAGTTGTAGCATCTAGTACCTCGTGTTGTTAGGCTAAGAAAAACATTCTGCCAAGTACCATGATAAGGAAATGAATTCCTATTTTCTGAAGTATGTCAGGATCTTGGGAACATCAAAATTCTTCAAAATGCTTGCTCTTATTTAGAAAGTCCACATGTAGGGATTCATCCTGTCAATTAATTTCCAAGTTGCCTTAGACACTGAGGGATTTTATGCTGTGTCTTGTTTATTTATCTATTGTGGTGTTGGAGACCAAGGCCCCTTGCATTCTAGGCAAGCACTCTACCACTGTGCCAAACCCAACTCTCCAAGTAATTTGCTAAATAAACATTTAATTCCGATTGTGGGTAAAAGACTGTGTTAGGCATTAGGGATGTAAGAACAAAGAAGCATTGAGGCGCTTACCTCTCAGGGGGGCACCCAGAAGCAGATGTTGGCTAATATTTAACAACTTGAGTTTTAAGGCATTTTCTAAGTGGTTTTTCTATAGTATTTCCTATAGTAAAGTATTCTTTTATCCTTCTTTGTAGTATCCAGAGGATGGAGGTAGTATCATGATTTCTTTGGGTTGGTGGTTTTTCTCAAGGTCCCTTAGCCCACTGCATAATAATATCACCCATAGTACAGGGATAGAGCTCAGGCACAGTCCATAATTTAAAGTGATAGAAAGTTGTCCAATAATAGTAAAACATTGAGAAAGTAAAAAACTGCATTTAAATGAATGTTATCATCATAAAAACAAGCTTCTACAAAATGTTAATGCCATGGAAAATATGTTACATAAATACATAAACTGAATACAAATCTCAGTGTATATAAACAAACCAATTTTATTATTGAAATATTGTAAATAAATATGTGTGATACACATACTTATGGGTACATAAATATTTATATTTATTTAACACTTGCATCCCTTACTAGATGCCAAGTTAATAAGGTGGTTTGTAGTTGTCTTATCATTGGACATTTACTACTATAGCCCTTAGACCTAGGAGATACTGGAGAGGCTGTTTTTAATAAGTTTTAATTGGGCCAGGCGGTGGTGGCGCACACCTTTAATCCCAGCACTCAGGAGGCAGAGCCAGGTGGATCTCTGTGAGTTCGAGGCCAGCATGGGCTACAGAGTGAGTTCCAGGAAAGGTGCAAAGCTACACAGAGAAACCCTGTCTCGAAAAACCAAAATAAATAAATAAATAAATAAATAAATAAATAAATAAATAAAGTTTTAATTGAGTGAATGAGTGTGGCAGTGGAAAGTATAACATAATAGTCACCCCTTTTCTGTGGTTTCAGTCTCAGTGATCCAAAAATATGAAATGCAAGTTTCTGTAAAACAACAAATTCCAAGTTTTAAATTGTGTATCATACTGAGCCATGTCATCCCACTCCAGTCCTGCTCAGGATGTGAATCATCCTTTGTCTACTGTATCCATGCTGCCCACCTGTGAGTCACTCAATACCCATTCTGAGTTATTGGCTCTCATAGGTTAGCTATGCATCTGTTCAACTAACCTCATACAACAGCCACAGCTAGCTCACAATGCCTGTATCACTCAGTGTATTTCATCTCATCAGATCACAGTGTCATTATACCATGTCCCATTATTGCAAGAAAGAAGAGAGTACAATGTAATAAAACACTTTTGAAAGAAATACCTCATGCATTACAATAGAGTCTTATGCTGTGTACAGTGCATTACCATAGGCTGCCATTAACAACTTTCTGTTTTAGTACAAGTTATTGTTAATATTTTCACTCTGAACTTTATAATCATTGGTATATATAGGAATATGGAGTTTGAGATAATCTGTAGTTTCAGGTATCTACCAGAGATATTAAGTGTAACATGAATCTTAAAAGGTCTTATGATTAAAAAAAAATACAACCCAGAACTAGATATTGGGGTGAAAGCTGAAAGATCAGAGAAGCAGAACAGCCAGCCACTAGCTTACCTCTACGAAATCCTCAGCCTAAAGAGAGTGAGTTCCTGTTTCCTCATGCCTTATATACCTTTCTGTGTCCTGCCATAGAACTTCCTGGGATTAAAGGCGTGTGTCACCACTGCCTGGTTCTGTTACTCTCATGTAGCCCGGTGTGGCCTTGAACTCACAGGGATCCTGACAGATCTCTGCCTCCCGAGTGATAGAATTAAGGGTGTGTGCCACACTGCCTGACCTCTATGTCTAATTTAGTGGCTGGCTCTGTCTTCTGATCCCCAGGTAAGCTTTATTAGGGTACACAATATATCACCACAGTTAAGACCTTCTGCAGATAATAAGGACTAATATACATCAAAATACTAGCTGTAGCAAAACTCTAGCAACAACCAGCATTAACTTTCTCTAAACCCTGACATTGTGACTTGTTTTCTTTGTTATAATTTTTCAGTATTTGCAAAATTCTCTACAGTAAACATATATAGATTTAATTAGCTCGTATTTTTAAAGAATGAAGCAGGTTCTAAAAGGAACGTATGTTTAAACAGAATTAGCAACCCTCTGCTCTAAATAGCAGAAGCATCAATCTGCTGGAAGATAGGAAATTGGACCAGATGATATTCCAAGGTTCTTGTTACATATGTGTTACCTGGCACACCAGTTATCAATTTATAGTCTCTCGGCTGCAAATTTATACCCTGTTGCGTGCTCTGCATATATGGAGATGAGCCCTTTAAGATTTCCCTTTGCCAGGCTGAATGATGTTAGGTGTTGTCAGTTGGAGGCAAGGAAGGGTTTTCCTTCCTGGCTCTCCTCTCACTTCCCTCAGTGGGAACAGTTACTGGACCATCCTGTAGCCAGCAGCCTCCAGTTTTCCCAGCAACCGCCTTGGGAAGCTTCATGTGGAGAAACTCCAGCAACATACCTCCCTATAAATAGTTCTCCCTGGCACTGTGGAGAGTAGATCTTCAGCAAGTTTTAGAAGGCACAGCCTCAGCAACCTTGATGCCTTCATTCCCATGCATCGTGGCTGCATCCTCAGCCTATAATATTCTACTTCAGCCCCACTCAGGTGGGGAACATCTTCCTTGGAAATCTATCTTAGTCCTAGCATAGAGGCTGCTTCTCATATCTGCTATTGCTATTTTTAAAGAATTCCCTTTGGTTCTTACTGGTCAGTCCCTCCATCTTCTAATCACCTGTGATAGTTAACAATTCTTTTGGTGTTGGGGAGGGGGAATAGGTCTTACTATGTAGCTTTGATTGGCCTAGAACTCACTATGGAGACCAAGCTAGCCTTGAACTCATGGGAAATCCTTCCTCCTCTGCCTCCAAAGTGCTGATATTACAGGTGTGTGTAATCTCTATATAGGGCATATTTCCTGTTCAAATGGCAGTATTGTTTCTGTGAGTGGCTTATGCCCCAATGTACCTGGACTTTATGAACCTCAGTGATTGTGTTATGATTTTTATTCTTTTGGCAAGAAAACATGAAAGACAAAACTACAGTGATGTGAGGTGTGTGCTTGTCACATAGGTCAAGAGCCATAATTATTCAAATATGGAAAGGAGATACAGTCTCTTAAAGCATATGAAATTCCAAATCAATGAGCAGGTACATGCTGTAAGCTGGGTAAATATCTCTTAAGCAGGAATGGAGGAAAGGTGAGGTATTAAGAAAAATACTCCCCCTGCAATGGCAAATAGCATGAAAGCAGAGATATTAGCAAACCAGAAGTGGGGGAGGGGCAGAAGACAAAAACGTGAGTGTAAATGAGAAACGAAATCTGAGTCCCTACACAGAGGCTACCAAATGGCTAACGAAGCCAGAAGAAATCAGCTCCTTGTTTTGCAGGGCCATGGTGCTTGTCTAATTCTGAATATAGTTTCCTCAAGTTAGCATAACTCACCTTTTCATTAAAGGACAATTCAAAAGTCACAGAAATGACATACACTAAATCTAAACCTTTCTTAAGGAATAGCTTTGCCAAAAGCACGAAATTAATGCAAATCTGAAGCAATTGCTTAAGTGTTTTACAGGGAGGAATTTGCATTAAAACTAAGGAAAGAAATCTAGCAATATCCCAACCTGCATTTACCAGTCATGAAGCCTGAAGCTCACTTACCTTACCTAACAGGAATCATTGTGACAGTTCAGTGTTTTGTTGGCTCATGCCTCAAACTACCTGGGTTGAAAATGGGAGCTCAAAGAAATAGCTGTTTTCAAAGATTTTGAGCTAAAACTAATGCAAATTGTATGTATACATTATTTAGCATATTATATTGCACAGAGCAAGCACTCAATAAGTACTCACTGTCATATAGGTAGTTATTAATGGTAATATAACAAAGGTCAATTTGACCTTTAATAGCATCACACATAATTTTTTCATTGAAAATGTCCTTGAACATTCTACTAGGAAGAAGCTACTGGTCTAGTTGTGGAAGGCGCAAGCATTGCACCTTCCTGATTCTCTACCCAAAGACTGTTTGAATTGCATACATACTCTACTTGATATGAAATGTCAACAAAACAGGATTGTTTTTCTGTCAATTGTCTCATCCCCCGGGCTTCCCATTTCATGCAACCTAAACCCCTTGTCTAACCTCATTTACAGAAATATTGTGGATTCGTGGCTTAGTAGTCTAGGGCTCAAGATCTTTTCAGTATTTTGTGAGTTAGCTTTTTATCCCAATGCTGTGATAATAATGATAAGCCTTTCCTTTTGGATATTCATCCTAATTATAGCTAAACACTTAGTGTATGCCAGACACTGTACATACATCATCTCACTTCAGGCTCACCATGGGGAACACTAAGGCTCAGTGGAGTTCAGCATCACATAAAAAAAAAAAAAAAGACACAAACTCTGAACCCAGAGTTTATTTAGAAGGAAGAGTGGGTTCTGGTGGTGAGAATGACAGTATATCACAGAACAGATCCAGTGAGAGCTGGTACCGGGAGCCAGAGAAGAGAGCAATGAGCTAGTGTCATGGTGGGGATGTTTATTGTGTAGAGGAAATAGGAGGGACAGACGCTAAAGCCGTAAGCCATGAGACTGTCCTGGCTTAGGGGTAAAACAGAGTGAAGAAAAATAATAACAATATTCAAGAATTTGTAGTGCTGAGCGGAAGGGTTGTAAAGAAACTGTGCTGAGCAGAGTTGTGAGCTGGCTCTAAACTCCTGGGAGTGGAGACGACACTGAGCAAGAAAGGAGAGAGCATTACAAACACAGTGAGAGAGAGACTTGCTGTAATTTGACACGGCCTAAGTAACTTCCATTTTCTGAGTACAAAGTGACAGACAAAGCAACAGAAAGAGTGACAGCCATTTATTATGTGCTTTCCATGTGCCAGGGTCTTCATAGACAGTAGATCCTTACTGTCCTCCATGATTGATTAGATGGGGATCGTTGGCAGACAAGGGGATGGAGGCTGAAGGGGGCTACGAAGCTCACACAAGAGGTCACAGATAAAATGGAGCAAATTCAGAACTGTATCTACTCATATTGGACAGTAAAGACCATCTTGTGCAGGTTGCCAGGTCTGCTAACATTGTACATTTTGCAGTGGAGAAGCAGGGGATGAGGCTCTGGTTCGGAGAAAAGTAGCCTGGGCTTGAGCTTGCATTGTTAATTTTGTGTACACTGGACCGGAAAGGATAAGATTCCCGTTTGGAGATGAGTCAGCTGAAATTTGAATTATAATATAAAAGAAGCTATAATGTAAAACCTGTCATTCATGTGACTGCATTCTGAAGAATGACTGAGACTATTATTTGTATCTAACATAAATTGTCACTAGAAACTTTGGGAGTGGAGAAAGCTGGGTGTTTAGAGGAAGTAGCTTCTATATGTACCATAAAAAGCTCAGGGAACCAATGTGCGAAAATCAATCTCTGCATATTTGATATTTAAGAAAACATTTATTAGTTTGCATATGTGTGAGATAGATAGATAGATAGATAGATAGATAGATAGATAGATAGATAGATAGATAGATAGATAGTAGATAGATAGATAGATAGGTCAGATAGATAGGTAGATGGATGGATAGGTGGATGGATGGGTGAATGGATGGATGGATGGATGGATGGATGGATGGATGGATGGATGGATGGATGGATGGATAGACATATAAATATGAAAATACATACATGTGCCGTTCAGAGGACAACTTTTAGGAGTCAGTTCTTTCCTACCTTAGATCCAAGGATAGAATTTAGGTCATCCAGGCACGAACACCATCTCACAGGCTCTTCTTACTCTTTCAAGTGAATAATTAATGCATTTGTGAGAGCTCTAAGGTTCCTATAAATGGTGTGGCTTTGTGTGATAAATACAGCATCCCAAAATACGTTGGTTTCTTAAGACTGTGTCCTATTATATTCTATGCAACACGGATTACCCAGGATTCAAGTTTAGGCAGAATGAGGAAGTGTCAGCTTGGACTTGGAGCCCAGGTCCATCTGATGTTAGAACTTGTTTTCTAATATCACAGGTTGAATTGCTAAATCCCTCCACAGTTCTCAAAATAAAATGAAACAATAACAATATTTGCTGGTAAGTTCAGGTGGAATTGAGAACAGTACTTACTGAAAGTTCAGCTTTTAATTATTAAAAATATTCACAAAATGGTTAGTTGTTTGCTCTGTAGTAGGAACAGCCCCTACTTCAGAAAAACTCATTTTCATAACCCTGCTCCTTAGGAAGGGACACATTCCGGACTTGTTTCCCTCCCTTGTGGGGGCCATGTTAATTCGGCAATATTGACTTGACTTACTGCCTCTCCACAGGCTCACAAGTCAGAGGTCATCGGAATTTTTCCAAATGCTTGTTTTTAAAGATTTCAAAATGGGAATGATACAGTTCTTTGTGATTTTGATGACTCACACACCTCGAATACTGTAAGGGGAGACATTATTTCTGAAATAAAATGAGATTGCTTTGGAGGAAGGAACACCTGAGGGCTGTGGTTTAGACTATTCTGTTTGGAACAATAGTTGTTAAGGGACCAGAAGCAAAGGCAGAACTGAGTGACCACAGCAAAGTGCATTTAGGAAGACATGGGTGTGGTCAATCCGCCTCTATGTGACTGCTAAGGCCTGGGTGGATGTGGATTTCCCTGGATGCCTTCATTTTGAAGACTGTTCAGTGATGTTTACTTTTAAATCAACTTGTGTGTTCATGTGATTTAAATCACCAAATCCTTTCAGAATTCTTTATTTAAAAATCTGTACTATACATTTATAACAGAATCCTGTTGATCGGGCTGGAGATCACTCAGTCAGTAAGGTGCTTGCCTTGTAAGCAAAGGACTTGAGTCTGATTCTCAGAACTCCAAGTTTTTTTTTAAAAAAAAATAAAAAATAAAAACCTGGCATGGTGGTTCACACACTGGGGAGGAAAAGATAGGTGAATCCCTGGTGCTCACTGGTCAGGCAGCCCAACCTACTTGGCCAATGAAAGACCTTATTTATAAGTAATAGAAATAAAAATTAAAAGCCCAACCTAAAAAGATATGTGGAACCTTAGTAATGACATAAAAGGTGGTCCTCTGGCATACACTTGCACCCACACAAATAAAGAAAAAAAATAGACCAAGCTGAGTGTGGTGGTGGATGCCTTTGACGTTAACACTCGGGAGGCAGAGGCAGGGGGATCTCTGTGATTTTGAGGCCAGCCTGGTCTGCAGAGGGAGTTCCAGGCAAACCAGGGCTACCCAGAGAAACTCTGTTTCAAACATGCCCCCCTGCCCCTAGAAAACAAGGCCAAAATAATCTTATATCTTTTTCCTATAGATAGAAAAGCCATTCTTGTAAATTTCCATTGTTTAAACTTTCACTGTAAATTTTTTGAGGACAGTTTCTATTGTTTATTCTCCTGCCTGAGACTTAGATCTCTTCATTTGACTTGTATTGTAGAGGTCAGGGGTTTCACTAAGTGTAATAATTTGGTGTTGATTTTCAAGTCACAATATTTATTCTTTTTGAAGCATTATTTTCTTGTGAATGTCCATAGTAAATGTTTTCCATTATTTTAAAAATATACATAGTATAAAACTTGCAGTCTTACTATTTTGAAGTGCACAGTTCAGAGACTTTTAGTACTTTTCAAAACATTACATAACTTTGATCACTGTGTATCCCCAGAGCATGATCTACATCTATTTACCTGATGAGTCTCTTGGTTTAAAATGCCCCTCTGTTTCTTATAACCCTCCATTATTTATTCTGTCCTTTGTCTTAGGATTTTTTTGTTTTGTCTTGTTTTTTGAGAGGGTTTTTGTTTTGTTTTGTTTTGTTTTTTCTCTTGATATGATAAAATATACAGACAAAAGCAATGTAGAGGAGAACTGGTTTATTTTAGTTCACAGTTCCAGGTTACCATCCATCACTGCAGGAGGTCAAGGTGACCGAAAAGTGAAGCAGATAATCATAGGGAATGGCGCCACCCACAGTGGGTTTTCCAGCCTCAGTGGATGTAATCAAGACAGCCCCACACAGGCATGCTAAACACCAACCTCAAGTAGGTAATTCCGGCTTGAGATTCTCTTTCTGATGGTTCCAGATTGTGTCATTAACAAAACTATCACAGGCTTGACTTTTAATTTTGCTTCATGCATTTTGGAACCTCACTGTTAGTTGTATGTATGTTTATAATTGTCATGCCTTGATAGATGGACTCTTTTAGCAATATACAATTTTTTTGGCTTTAACAAATTTTAACTTACTATATTTCATCTGATATGAGTGGAGCCATCCCAAATCTTGGTTGCTGTTTATCTTTTTCCACCCTTTAAACTCATAAATGTATTTAGATTTGAAGTTGGGCTTAGGTAGACAGCATATAATTGGATCTCTTTAAAAATTATTTTACAAATCTCTCTCTTTTAATTGGAGAGTATAATGTATTTATAGGTAATGCTGATGAGGAAGGGCCTTATTTTGCTCTTGGTTTTCTGTGTCATAACTTTTGTTTCATAATACTTCTATTATATTTTTACATATGTTTCCTTGTAATCACATTAATTTCAGTTTTGCAATCCATTTAAATTTTCTTCCTGTTTATTTTTGTTCCATTTTTTTTTACCTGTTTTCTTAAAGTAATTACCATGGCAATTACTATTCATGTTTATATTTATAAGGAATCTAGTTTGAATTCGTACCAACCAGCTTTAATAGTGTAAAGATTCCGTGTAAGTTTATCATTCTGTGGTGTTGTCCCAAATTATGTCCCTGTACATCTAATATAGATTTATAATTATTGTTTTGTGAATTTTTCTTCAATGATGTGGGGAAGGAAGAGAAGTTACAAGCTAAAATCAACAACACTGGTCTGTAGCTACCTGTGTTTTTAATTTTAGTGATTTTATGTTTTAACTTATTCTTCTAGTGAGTCCAGTGTTTAGAATTCCCTAACAACTGGTTTTATTTTTTTTCCCCTTATGAGTAAGTATATTTTCTTGTATCTTTGGATGCCTAGTAACTCTTCATTTAAACTTGGCATTTTTAAAGTTTAGCTTTATATATTATTATGTGTACATGGCATACATACATGTGCTATGGTGGGATTTTACTTTTGGTGTTTATGTAGTGCTGTAGCTGTTCCAAGTGACTTTTACAAGCTATTTTCTAAGCAGTTGTTATTTGCCACGTATGGCCACTGGAATCTCTTCTGCTCTTCTAATCAGGTAGTGATCTGACGGAAGTTGCATCAATGTGGCAGAGAACACAAATTCCCCTGGCATTTGCAGCTGGGCACTCTGTGCATTAGGGAAGGCACTGGCTGATCTGGACAGGAGTTCCCAGCTCAGCCTTTGGCTTCAGTCTCTTTGTACAGTCTGAAGTCAATAGGGAAGGAGTGTTAGGGTCTTTGCATTTCTGGTCATATGCCCTGTGCATAGGTGTAGCCATTTAGGTAACTAGAAATTGAACTTTTCACAGCACACTTTCCCCTGAGTGTCTCCCTCCCTAGGCTTCCATCTCAGGTGTTTCAGTTTGTTATTTTCCCCAATTATATGTGCTGTTATTTTCCTTTCCTTTTTTTATTTAAATAAATTCTTTGTAGCCCAGATTGGACTTGAACTTGTGACCCTCCTGTCTTAGTCTCACAGGTGCTGAAATCACAGGCCTGCACCTACATGCCTACCCTCCTCTAAGTATAGTTTTTTATAGAAACTCCCTTGTGTTACTTCTGTGCCCTGAGAGAGTTCTGGATGAGGCAAAATGAAGGTAAGAGCTTTTGTGGGGCTTTGTGAGGAACCTGCTGGCAGACACCTAAAGCAGGCAACTACAATTCTGTGTGTACAAAACCAGCCTCTCTCCCAGCCCTAGAACCATACTGGGAGCATAAGCTTCTTTCTCGGGACCATTTTTTGAGCAGGAATGAAGGAGATAGATGACATGAAATGAAGATGCCCAAATCTCCCCTACTATGTTTCAACCCCATTTTTCATGATTGAATTTGGTTACTATAAACCTTTGATTCTTTTTCAGAGGTAAAAAAAAATGACTTGTTGTTGTTGTTGTTGTTGTTGTTGTTGTTGTAGAGTGTTTGGCCTTTGGGTTTCTATGTAGAAGAACATATTTTTGGAGTTACTGACTTCATACACTACCTCTGATTTCTTTATATCTAGCTTATCACATTGGCTTATACGCATTTATGACTCCTTCATAACACCTTATGATCTCCAAACATCTCATATGTTTCATACCTAACTACTTAAGGAATACACTTCTGTAGATTATGACTATGTAGATAATCTCTCTCTCTCTCTCTCTCTCTCTGTGTGTGTGTGTGTGTGTGTGTGTGTGTGTGTGTGTCAAAATGTAGAGCTAAAGTTGTAAATTACTGATGTAATTCATGATATCCTAAGCAACATTGTAGAGATTATATTGAAGCAAACATAGCAATGGGAATAATAATAAACTGAATACCTTAGAAGGAAAATTAAAATCGAGTTTTATAACATATGGAATCTAAGAATGATCCTAAAAGTAACAAGAATCCAGATAAAGGGAAACTGTAATCAGAATATACTATATAAAAAAGCTATTTTCAATAAAAATAAATATTTTTTAAAAAATGTCAACAGCCCAATTATGCAAACCTTTTGTAACTCCTAGGATATTTATGCCCAGAAACAATTAGACAGGTGCAAAGAGATTTAAAAATGAATATGAACTAATTTTATGCACGGCGACATTTTAAAAAGAGCATGTTGTCTGGCCTAGCCTGGGTACCAACCCCAGAACTGGGTTCAGCTCTGTAGGTGATGCCAGCTATTTTTTTAAAATGGTCTACATACCCTTTTAAAGGATTTGCGTTTCTGAATCAAAGTGAAAAGTGACCCACTTCCTGGCCGTCCTTAGTGGTCTTCCCCATCTCCACCCACAGTCACTATTCTCCCTAACTCTCTGTGCACCCCAAGTCAGCTGGTTTAACCTTCATAAAGGTCAGTTCCTCCTCTCGAAGATGAAAGGTTTGAACTAAAAGGATCCATCTCTAAAACTCTTTTTATTCTTCCAGTTATGTGGTTCTCTGTGACCCAGCTTAGAACCTTTATAGTCTCCCGTCCTCTTTATCTATAGTTAGCATCTGGAACCTCTATCTCATCAACTATATGAACATTATTTTTCATGCTCCTCTACACTGTCATGTGGATTCCAACCTATTTCTTAAACTCTCCTGTCCTCCTTATAGGATGACTGCCTGGCAGCAGCGCCCTGGTTCTCCTCTCGTTACTGACGGTTCCTCTTGGCAGGGACCAGAGAAAGGAGCTGTTTCCCTGGTTCTTGTCCACTGACTATTCAGACTCCTCTACTGAGTGATTGGTACAATACGAATGGGCCAACACCCTGGCCAGTGGCACTGCCAAGCCCCTTTGCAAGAAGATGAGTTAGGATCGTCTTAGCTGAGTCCCCAAATTGGTTCTGCTAGAGTCAATTTTCAAGTGGTTAGAATTTAGTGTTCTAAACACTACACTTTCCAGGTTGTCATTTTCAGAATTGGAAAGGACATGGTCCATAACCACAGTCAACAAATGTCAAAATAAATAATTTCATCTGTTCTAAAAAATTAGCTTAAATGCTTTTCTTCTTTTTAAGCCATTTGAAAACTTCAGTGATTACCATGAGAAAAATGCTGCCTATTTACGAGATAATTATAAGGTTATAAAATTGACAACAAAATTAGTGTTCTTAGTTGTTTTTTTAAAATCCTGTTAGCACTTCCACAGCAGACTGGATAAATCTCTCTCTCATTGCTTATAGTCAATTAAAACATTAATACATCTCAAATATAAAATGTATGATCACATGCAGATATTATTTGCAAGAAAAATTTATTGTGGATGGAAAATCACCTTTAAGGAAATAAGATAAAGGGTGTATTTGGCTTTATGTGGTTGTTTTTCAGATGCAATCTTTAAAACCAGTGGTAGCAAGAGATTATTTTTTAAGCGAGCTATAAGTCTTTAATAGTTAGGGTTTAACTTTAGTTAAATTAACACATATGGCTGTAAATGTGTTCTCCTTTGTCAGAACCTAATGTTATTACAAGATTTTTTTTTGTAAGGATCTAGCATGTACCACTTCAGCCTCATTTTAATACAACATACCTATAATTCTTAGAATTCGTATGTCCCCTGAACTAAGACTCTCTCATCATGTGTCAGCTCTAACACCAGGCAAAGAAAAAACCAGTGCAAATACTTTGAGTCTCTGAATGTTCATTATGGGACAAAAGTTATTTATTACAATCCTGTGGCATGAGTTCTGGGCATAGGAAATACATTGGGCAGGGGCAGGGAAACTGTCTCAGGGACCACAAATGAGACTAAAGAAGCACGTTAACAAAGGAAGAAAGGAATTAATACTGGCCTGGGCAGTACCATACATGCGTGCAGACATGCGTGCACACAGAGTAATTTTTGTAGGTGGCCAAAGCATAGAGTACACAGAAGAGGAGTAGCTTTGGAGACTACTCAAGGAAACCTAATAAGGTTTACGTGCTTGTTGGGGTAAATAATGCCAGGTGCTGTAGCAATTCATAAACCTCAGTGGCTTGGTGTAATGCAAATGTATTTGTTTACATAACAGAATGAGTGTTAGGGACATACCTTTCCATGTTTGATCCTGGGAACTTGCCTTGCTCCTCCCTGTAGTAGCACATGCTCCAGGTTTCTAATTAATGCTATAAATGCTGCTGAGGGGTCAACCCAGCCTGCTATTTCATATAGCATCTGCGAGGGCACAGGTGATGATTTCATTGAAGGCTAAGAACAGAAGATGGAGTGAAGTCAATAGAAGGCAAGAAATAGGGGCCAGCAAATGCTAACAACTCTAAAAATCCTGGGAATAAAGATAGTAGTTAAATAATAAACAATATTAGACAATAGTTTTTAATTAAATATTTTCAAAAACTATTCATATTCTAAAGGGAGGGGCACTCATACCTTCACATGCCAAGGGACACTTGAGAGTCAATTCTCTAGTTCTGTCCTTTCACTGTGTGGCTCCCAAGACTGAACGCAGGTCATCAATCTTGGTAGTCAACACCTTCACCTGCTGGGCCATCCTGCCAATAATAAACAATAGCTCAGGTAATAATAAAGAAAGAATTCTATGTAGGAGGAGATACATTGGAAGGATAGTTTTATTATTGATTGTCTTGACTATAAGAGAACCAAGAGCGATTATTTGATGAGGACAAGAATTAGGTAAGAGGAAAAGGTGGTGGGTATTAGTTAAGTCCCCAAGGAGAGCAGGGCAGTGCGATATGGGAGACAGACAAAGGAAATAGCCTTACACTGGGGCCTTTGGCTTAGTCTACTGACCTGTGAAACACTCAGAGGAAATAACAGCAGTGACATCAGAGCTATTACCTGAATGTCGAGCCCAGTGTCTGCGGTCATAGTACATGTCTGTGAAAACAGACCTCAAATAATAGAGAAGTAAGCCACCGATTTCTAAAACCATTTTGAACTATGAAATCCTGAGTCCATTCTCTTTTCCATTATATGTGGTTCCTGCTGATCTTTAATGTGTTTGAATGGTTGAGTGTTTTGGTAACAGCCTTAGAAGATACAAATGTAAGTTAATATGTTTGTAACTGTCACTTTGAAATATATAATAATCCAAATCTTTGGAAGGTTTGAAAAGATGTATTAGATATTGGTTGAGTAATTTGGGGTATTATTTCTCCCTTAAGTAAATGGAAAATAATTATAATTTTCTTTTGACAAAAATAGGGCACATTGATTTTTTTGTGTTTGATTTAAAATATGTTAAAAACAAATGGGAGCATTTTTTTATTTTTTAAATATTTTATTAAGTCTTTGAGAATGTCGTCCTTCTAGATCCACCCTATCCACTTTTTAAAGATTTAATAATTCAGCCGGATGGTGGTGGCACACGCCATTAATCCCAGCACTCAGGAGGCAGAGCCAGGCAGATCTCTGAGTTCAAAGCCAGCCTGGTCTATAGAGCGAGATCCAGAAGAGGCACTAAAGATTCACAGAGAAACCCTGTCTTGAAAAGAAAAATGAATAATTCTTCTGCTCTGATTTGTGCTGCCCATATACCATTGGCTGTGGCACTGAACCAACTAGGAGCCACCCTTTTGAAGAAAAGCAACTCGCCCTTCCCCAGAAGCCGCCAACTTCCCACATCGCCTCAGTTAGCAGTGTAGGCTCCTGAACCCCTTCCCACTAATTGGAGTCTACTTAATTCAAGGATTTTGTGCATGTTCCATTTATTTTAAAGTAGCTGTAGGTAAAATTCTGAAGATGTTTGTCTGTTCATCCAGACAAAATATTAACTCAAAGGCAATATAAAGAGAAAAGATAGGATCCATGTGTTTTGTTTTCATTATGCCCAATTATTTGGTTACTTGAACACTTTTTACTTTTTTCCTTGTAGTACATCTACAACATTTGCAACACTGATTTTTTTTTCCTGAGGTGTTCATGCAGACTCTCATACCAAGGTGAGTTTAGGAAAGCTTACCACACTGCCCCCACTTTTTCTGTTCTAAAACTGCCTTTCTACTGGCTGTTTTGGAATCATAGACTCAGTATAAAGAGTTCCAGCTTCCTCCCCTGGAGGCATACTGACATTTATTCATTCACTGACAGGTGTCTCTACCTTAGCCTCATCCCAAGCCAGTCTTTTCTTTCCTGTCCATGATCCAGCCCCACTGGCTTCCTTTCCATTCTCTGGCCTTTGTTCAACCTTGAGACGACCTCACATTCTGTCCGTCTCACAGATCTGCAATTGTCTATCCAGACTCGGTCCTTAGAGAGGCGACACTCATCTTATGGGATTGTCTCTGTGACTGAAGCTGACTACCTAAGAGGTGTCTGTGCCTGTCCTCCAAAAGTAGCTTAATTTTCCCACTTCAAGGTGCTCTTACTTCCATGCAGCTTTCAAGTTGTGTTTAACTAATGCATAATCTTTTACCTAATGACTCTTTGCCACTACTCACTAGTCTCCGTGAGATAGGAACAGTGTATAAGATGGACCATAATATTCCCAGGTCCATAGAAAAATCTCTGTCACACAGTAGATAATCAGTACAGATTTTTGGATTGATAAATGAGTGATTTAGTATCTGATAATGAAATTTACTTGATTCAGGAAGAACCCTGATTCCTAGTAGTTCACATTCTTTTAGGGAGAATCGTGCAGGGAAGTAATTATGAAATTACTCGTGGTTGAAAAGGTAAATATCGGAACAGAATACACGAGTTGAGATCTTGCTTCCTGCTCTACTAACTTTATTATTAATAAAATAACATAATCTACCTAGGACTCAAGTTCCTCATCTGTAAATTGAGGGCAATGGTAGGACCTGCCTATGATAGATAGGGAACGTTGGCTGCTCATATCTATTCCATTTCTGTTATAGTTCACCTTCCTACACAAGAATCTGAAATGTTAAACAACCTAATTTCCCTTGAAGCTAAGGTTCCACTTGGAACTTAGTTCCACTCAGCAAATTTAGAGACCAAAAGGAGCGGGGAAGGGGGTGGCTACAGGTGACAACCAGGCTAGAGAGATGTCTGGTTCTTTGGAGACAGTTTGAATATAGTGCCATAAATCTAGGCATAAGTATGGGTCCTCAGAGATGAAAACATGGGTAGTTCTTCCAGAATGTGAGGTGGTAGGTGTAGGCCTCTCTTCCGCTGGTTTTAATTCTTGGTGCCGCGCGTCTGGTTGTGACGCCCAGTTTGGTTCTCTAGCCCTCTCAAGGTTCTGTGAGCTACATGACATCTTGTAACGTATTTCTTTTCCAGTAGTGAGTGTGGATCCTGTAGTTTGGCAACAGTTAGATTCTAGAGATTGAATTTCAAATAATGTGTTGAAAGAGTTTCTCTGCAGCAGTGGTTCTCATCCTTCCTAATGTTGTGACCCTTTGACACAGTTCTTCATATTGTGGTGACCCCCCCATCATAAAATTATTTGATTGCTTCTTCATCATTGTAATTTTTCTACTGTTATGAATCACAATGTAAACATTTTTTTTTGGAGATAGAGGTTTGCCGAAAGGGTCTCGACCCACAGGTTGAGAACCACTGCTCTGAAGGGAGGGTCTGTTTTTTAGATCTAAACACAGAGACTGTGGCAACAGGGAGTGATGGGGCGGGGCTATAATCCTAGCACTCAGAGGCTGAGGCAGGAGAATGGAGCGTTTCAGGCCTTGGCTGGGAAGTGAGACTCTGCCTGGAAAGAAGGGAAGAATGAAAGAAGGAAGGGAGGGAGGGAGGAAGAGAAGAAAGGCAGGGGAGAGAGAGGGAAGGAGAGCACAGCAAACAGAGATGAGCAGCCAGGACTGTACTTAGCAAACAACCTGATGCTTATTTCCCCCAGTTTTGTATCAATGCCATTTCTTAACTGATTGGTTGATTACATACATACATATGTATCAGTTGCAATTTTCAAAAATAATGTGGTGAAATAAAATGTAGAATACACTATTAGATTATATTTCAAGGAATTTTTCTTCTTCATGTTTATCTGTGTCTTGTTATTTCTTGGAAATTAACACATATTTTTCAGATTGTAAAAAGACAAGTTGTTTAGCAACTGAGACATCTACATTTGTATAATGCATTTTATTTTTATTTCTCAAGTGCATTAAGCTCGTGGCCACTCTGCAGAGCATTATACAGCAAGCAAACTGAAGGCAAGATGAGCTGGTAACTAACAGATCTGGGACTAGCGTAAGGCTCCTTTGACTCTAAATCTTGTATATCCTTGCTTTACCACCATTGGGCAATGATTCATTGAGAACAGCTCTCTAAATATGAAATAAAGGTTGATTTTCAGAACTAAATGAAAAGTCTTGAACCGGGGCCCAGCTTACAGTATTGACTAGGTTTGGAATTTGGGGCAAACTGATAAATCTTTTTTTTTTTTTCAGTTAGCTTCTGACTCTAAAATGAAGATGCAAGTTTATGTAATGCATAGCAATGAGACACCAGGAGGAAGACTAAACACTAAAAGATACGGCAAGCTTTACAAACAGGTTCACGTTTCAGCGTTCCTAAAATAGAAATCAAGTCTGGGCCTAAGGACTCAGAGACTGATCCAGAGACTCATTTTCTGGGTGGCAGCAGAAATAAACAATGTTCCATAAAGTGGGAGCCAGATCCAGGTTAACTGTCCAGAGCCAGGGTCAGGGTCAAAGCAAGGTTCTGAAAACAAAAATTCAAAAGTCTGCAAAGGAGGTCTCAGATTAAGAAGCAAAGCCATCATTCCCAACACTCACAGGCTGACTCCTTCCAGATGAAATTAATTTTGTGGAGCAGTCTGACAGATTTTTTTTAAATCTTGAAGAGCTACCCCCAAGAAATAACTTTTAGAAACTATCAAAACCAGGAAGAAGAAGAAGAACTATAGGAGCAAAAAGGAAGTATAATTAAAACTCTCAGAAGTTAAATAAGTTTATGTTTGCTAGACAGCTCTAACAGGATTGACCTATGAACAACAAAACTGCAAAACCACTGTGAGAACTGAGTGAAACTGTCTAGAAACATGCCATAGTATGAGTTGGGGGAATGGAGAGAATCCTTGAGACATCTTTATTATAGAGTTCTCTGGGTTATGAGACTCATGGTGAGAGAAGAATGATCTGTCATAAAAAAAAAAAAGATAATGTATTGGTAAACTTCATTTCATCTCCAAATTTGCATGAATGACCAATCTTATGGTACAATTTACATCATCAGTCTACACATGAAGAGAAAAGGATTGTGACTTATAAAGCCCATAAAATAAGCCCACTCCAATTTCTTATGCAGGTAGGAGAACAGATAAAGGTCCTTCATAAATCAACAATATTGTTATCTTTAACACAATAATAAAGTCCATCTGGAGAGGAAAATATCTGGATACCGAGAGTTTATGTTTTTGCCAAGGTATAATATTTTGGTAATACATACTTAAATGGGTATGAAAATCTGAATGTGTTTATTATATTTTTTATGTAAATGTGTGCACACATACCTTAATGCTTGCCCTGTTCCACTCAGACGTGGTGGAGATTTGAACACTATTGATCAAGCATGATTTTCATAAAGTATTGTGTGGGCAGCTTCTATCCTGGCTAAGTACCTTTACGAAAAGAAAAAGCTCAGATAACAATAGGTTTTTCCAAATGTTAAGACTGCAGCATGGCTGTTTCCAATCGCTCCCTAGGCCTGTTGGATCTTGAATTAGAAAGAATACAGTCATCCAGCAACAGAAGGCAATTGGTCACATGGTGCAAATTGATGTAAAGGAAACACATATACAGTGCTACTTCCTATCTTTTTCAAGAACATTTTTTTCTTTAGAGGAGAAAATAGCCACTTAGAATTCTCTATTTCGGAAGTCAAGCCAAGCATGATGCTTGACCCAGAATTATAAATATTCTGTAATGTGTAACTGAAACACTTGGAAAAGCTTTCTAAAGAAATTCTAGAAACGGCACCTGCAATAAATCGCCATAGCTTCAAATCACATAAAAGCTAGTCTGGCACCAGTTGAGGTAGGTGTGACTGAGTGGTAGTGGTACCCATCATACCGTGCCAAAGAACTAAAATAGGGCTTTGATGTCTCCATGCCACCAAGAAGTCAGTGATTCTAACAAGGGAAGGCAACAAATGAGAGTGGAGAGGGCTGGGGTGAGGAAAGGGAGGGTGCTATCTTAGAGGTTAATAAAGACAAACAATAATGATAGCATGATTCCCTAGACAAATAATCAAGGTTGGAAAGCAGCCAAAAGAAGAGATCGATTCTATTACAAGGCTTTCATTTTGATTTTGGGTGCCCACCTAGAATTGAGGTATGGACCTGCAGTTAGGACAATGGAAACATTTTTCCTTGGCGACCCACCAAACCTTAGGAGTGTCTCACCTAGTGGTTGGTGCAGAGGTGAGGCTATATTGGGATGTGAAAATAGAGGCATTTATAAAGATCTGATTTGTGTATAAAATTGTGCCACCCTAAAATGAGCAATGAAACTGTGCTTATAATTCTGCACCTGCTTCTTGAATCTAGCCCTTAATTTCTATTCTTGGAGTCATCAGGTTCTATTACCCCTTGCCTAAATGATTGCAGTAACCTTCTAACTGGCCTTCTGCCTTCAGCCTCTTCTCAGTGAAGAGCATCCTCCTACTCCCCACTGCCTACTAAGCACACAACATGGAAGCCAGCATCCTCTGTGATCTGTATCCAAAGCTACATTTCCAGACACCATCGCTTCTCTCCATGTACTTGATACTTGAGCCAAATTGGCTAATCACCATTCCCCAAACATTCTCCAGTGTGATGTTTCTAAAGCACAAACAGGATCCGGTTATTGCCCTACTTAGAACTCTTCCCAACTTCCTTTTATTGCTCCATAGGAATCATCCCAAAGTGTTTGGTCTATAAAATCTCAATACCTGGCTCGTGCCGAGCTCTCCATCCTTATCGCTGACCACCAGACCCTAATCCACCAGCCTCAAAACCTAAACCCGGCCATCTGGAACTACTTTAGATTATCGGGACAGGTCACCCTGTCTCCTGCCCTCGGGCTTTAGTTGAAGCTGGTCCTTCTGCTTTATACTCCTTTCTTTCTACCTCTCCCATCATCCTCCCAACATGGCCCCAAAGTCCAACGTGAAAAAAAAAGTCTTTTCTTGCTAAGACTCAGCTCAAGATGATCAGCTTTGCAGAAGCGTTCCTGTTGCTTGCTTATGACCTTCCTACATACATCCACTACTCATTTCTCATGGGACCTCAGTGCCAAAAAACATGGTTTTGACATCATGACTAACTTTTTTTTTTTTAATTAACCATTTCCTAATATGTCTGTAGTCTCCTTCGGGGCTGGAACAATGTTTGTATAGCGTGATGAGCTTAGCAGTTCACACAGTAAGACAGAACAGAGTCTAATACATGATAGCAAAAACCCTCGGTCCCAAGGCCTGTGAAGTAATTACTTACTGTGCTAAATGAGTATTTGCAGAGAGAATAAAACATGATGGTTACTCCTAATCTATATGCCGTTGCTGAAAAATGCAAAAGTAAAGTTTCTCTCTCTCTCGCAGACAGAGCACTGTCTGTTGTAATGTGATGCATCTCAAACTTTAATGTGCCCTAGAGTCATACACATGTCTAGGGAGAATGGTGCCACTTCAGTTCATCTGAGTGGCAGCAGTGATTCTGCATTTCTGATAAGCTCCTCGGAGATGCTATGGTGCTGATTCTTCAGAGGCCACTGTGGGAGAGGATTTCACAGGGGAGGTTCAGAGAGGGACGACGACACAGCGGAAGGAACTCGATGCAAGGGTGGGACGAGTTATTGGTTCCTGCAGAGGTTCCCGCCAGCCATGCATATATCCACACAGGCTTTAATTGAAGCTGTGCTCGAGGCTGAGTCGTCTTTACTGTCTTTATTTCTCTTTAAATGAGGCCCCCAGAGTCAGGCTTTTCCCTATTCACTCCCCCAGTATGATTCAGCCTGTGTGATTTTCTCTGCAGAAGAGCTCCCCAGATTCCATTTTTAAACTGACCTGAAGCTGTTCTCCTGTCTGCTTCTCACAGATTTAAACCATCTCTGCTGCATTGTGCAAGCCCTGGAAATCCAATCTTTCCAGTTCTCAGAAGCCTTTCCAGCTGCCTAAATTGTTTTGCCTCCATTTTCATCTCAAACGGCTTTCCTTTTTTCCCAGGGAGCAGACCAACTTCACCTCTGCAAAGGCCAGTTCCCAAGCAGCTGCGGTGTGATTGATAAATGCAGATCTCACTCTGAAAGCCAAGGCCGCTCTCCCTACCCACTTCCAGGGCAACGTCAAGCGCTCTGGATTTTGAACTGGAGGGTGGCTCGGGGGAACACCAGCGCTAGCTAGCACTGTTGACTAATCAAATGTCAGGAAGGAAAAACAAATGGAGGAGAGAGGGTAGAGATTAGGCTGCAGCTGCAACAGCCTGAGGATGCTTGCAATATCATGGAAGCTGTCAATGCTTCAGTAGTGTCAATTTATAATTAGAGATGCCATATGAAGGGGAATTTTGACATTTACTGCCACTAGTTTACTTTTTCAGTAATATCGAGCTCCGTCTTACAGTTCTGTCTCTCTTCTGAAAAAGTTAAGTAAATTCAGAGGTGTCCAATTCAATCCAGAAAGCCATAAGAGCATTTCAATGTCTAAAATACATAAAACATTATTTTATAAACATATACGGATACTACTAGCACATAGATTGTTAGTTTTCATTTCATTGTGATTTAAGATGTATAAAAATTAAAGTATAAAATTGTATTGTTTGGGGGCAGGTTAAGTGGTTATGGAGGTTTTTTTTGTCCAGCAATGTCCAATGGACCCACCTATGTATTTTAAATACCTAAGGATGATCTTGTTGGCATCTCTTAATTGATACACTTTTCATGTTCTCCCAAACTGCACAAACAAGCCCCTCAACATCAAATGTCTGACATACCACTTAGAATATAAACCTGTTTGATTAGTTGGGAGATGATGGGGTTAAAATTAGCTCCATGTCCCCACTGGTTGTAAGCTGGCACATGCTTTAGCAGACTTCAGAGCTCATCTTCGTTTCATAGGAGCCATCAGTTTGAATCAGCTCCATGAAGTGTGAGAGATCAAGCAGTTTTGTGCATATATGCTGGAAACTTCTAAACATAATTTGTTCAGATGTTCAAACCCAGCGACATCAGTGAAAACCATGTATCTTTAACATCTACAGAACACCTGCACCCATTAAAAATGCATCCCTTTTTAATCCAATCTTTGTTAAGCAGGTTTTGGCGGTCACAGAAGAAAGTCTTTGGATGGGATTGCAACCCTTGATAGAGAAAACAATCTAAAATGTAGAATTTTAGAGCTGGAAGGGACTCGAATGCAGCATACTACTTAAACAAAATATTATAGTTGTCCTCGAATCTGGAAACCCTTCAGTCACTATCTACTCATGATTCTTTCTGGCTTTCTTCTGCCTTTTCTGGGGACTTCAGTTGACATACTCAGCAGCTTCCAGTCTCATGAGTCACTGACACTCTGCATCTTTCTTTTGTGCCCCTGGGTTTTATTTCAAATAAATAAACAGGGTAGGATGTTGTAGGATGTTGTAGGATGACTGTGGGCCAGGCAGGAAAACTCTAGCTACAAATGGCACCCAACGTGGGGCAAGAGTTTCCACCTAAAACCTGAAAAAAGATTCTAAAACGAAGCTAAAAACAGCTTCCTAATTGTCTCTCAAATGAGCAGCAGCCTGCCGGTTTGAACTACTGGCAGGTTCCTAGCGTGCACACTTGACCTGCAGTATGGTGGGTATGAGGCCTCTGCAAGTGGCACATTAAGCTGCGTGGTGGATTTAGCCTTTGCTAGTACAAAACAAAAAAAAAAAGGTTTTTGGGCTACACGGTGCTTAGATAAAAACATAGACCCATGATAGCTCCCAGAGCTGGCGGTAAACGTACCACCGCCATGTTGGGAAGCTGACGTGGGTGGAGCCAACAGCCATAGTGCCTTTTCAGTCTTACAAATACTACAGTTTAAAACAGTAGATTCTCAATAAGACTGATTCAGATGTAGTAGTTTACAATGTATATAAAATATACGTAGGCTTAAAAGAGACAAAAAAGATGATATATGCAGTTATATAAACAAATACATAGTTTTAAAAAATAAAGTCTTTAAAGAGACAGTAAAATTAATATAAAAAAATAAGCCACATAAAGATAAATATTACACAGAGAATCTGGATTATGTTGTATTTGGGATTTTTAACTACAAAAAAAATTTGATCATAAAAGACGTTGAGTTAAACCAATATGTATATTTTAAAGATACCTTGACTTCAAAATTTGGATGTAAGGATATGTTGCCTTAAAAAGGAGGCTCTTTTTTTTGTTTCACAGAAAGCAAGAGGCTATGGATTTGTTCCAGATTAAGATACATCAGGTTTGACCAGCCAAAACCCCCTGAAAGGTCTCTTATGGCACCATGGCCCAGATGATCCAACATCTAAAATGGTTTAAAGACAACTGGCTCAGATAATACAGCCTCATGGACTATTCCATAATCCTAAAATTTTCTTTGTGTCCCCATAAGATACAGCGCCCCCCTCCAACAAAAAGTAGTAAGAAAAGCTACGCCCAAATTCCCAAATTATGTGTAATTTTACTTTGTTAAGGTTAAAACCTTCCTTTTTTTAAAAAAAAAAGAAAGAAAAGGGGAAGTGCTGTGGGATGTTCTGTATGGCAAATGTGTTGCTCTGATTGGTTAGTAAATAAAACACTGATTGGCCAGTAGTCAGGCAGGAAGAAGTATAGGCGGGACAAGGAGGAGAAGAATTCTGGGAAGTGAAAGGCTGAGTCAGAGACACTGCCAGCCGCCACCAGGACAAGCAGCATGTAAAGATGCCGATAAGCCACGAGCCACGTGGCAATGTATAGATTTATAAAAATGGATTAATTTAAGCTATAACAACAGTTAGCAAGAAGCCTGCCACGGCCATACAGTTTGTAAGCAATATAAGTCTCTGTGTTTACTTGGTTGGATCTGAGCGGCTGTGGGACTGGCGGGTGACAAAGATTTGTCCTGACTGTGGGCCAGGCAGGAAAACTCTAGCTACAAAAGGATCTATTGTTTGGTTTACTAATGACTTCCTTGTATGACCGAGTTCGCTCTTTTCCCTATTCTGTGTTTTTCACCCCAGACAGAGTTCTGACCTCTGTCACTTTGAGTTGAGCCTTTTGTTTCTGCCGTTCTGATTGTAGCACAGGGAATAGACTTCTAACTAACGTTTTTCTTTTTTTCCCCTACCGTCCTCATACACTACTTCCAATATCTGTAAGCTCTGAGCAGTTTAGCTGATTATTTTATCCCTTATTGTCTCATGTTCCCAGTGTGCTCTCACGCCTGGCAGTTTCTGATCGAATATCAGACATTGCACATTTGTATCTCATTTGATGCTGTGTGTTTTTGTATCCCTACAAATAGTCTTGAGCTGTTTTCTTGAGTGCAGTTGAGTCACTTGGAAACATACTCATTTTTAAGTTATGTTAGGCTAGAAGACAGCCATGGTAACATCAAAGGAGAATTACTTCCCGCTAATGAGGCGAGGTCCTTCTGTGTGTTCTCCCTAATTCCAGCTGGGAAGATAGGAACAGCACTGTTCCTTAGCCCGTGTGAGCCCTGGGTATCCTATTAATTCTCATTAATTCTTTCAGGTGGTTCTTTCCCTAGAATCGAGTATACTGATGATCATTGTTCAAATGAATCCTTAAGCAATTTTCTGTGACTCTTTTGAGGAGGCATTATAATCTAACTTTTATTGGATTTTCTTGACAATTTTATTCATGTATATAGTGCATTCTGGAAACTTGCACTTCTGTTAGCTCCTCATCCATAGACATCCCTTTTTCATGGTGGTGTTGTTTTATTTTTATCTTATGATCCACTGAGTTTGACCAAGGATTTCTGTGTGGCCAGTGAGTTTCAAATTATCCGTTAGAACCCAGTAGACACATCTATAGGAACACAAGTGAAGACCATGACTGCCTTTCTCCCAGAATCCACCAATAGCCAATAGTTCAGCAGGGTGGGTTGTGGTCCTGTGTATTTCCCTCTGACCTGATCCATGACTGACTGATGATGGGCCCAGTCTTGTAAAAGCCCAGTTCAGACAGATGCAGCTGCTTTGAGATGATGATTGTAATGGTTATGCCATGCCCAGAAGAGTCTCTGGCTCTTCCATTCTTTCTTTATCCTCTTCTGTAATATTCCCTGAGCCTTAGAAGGAGTGATATCAATGTCCTGTTTAAGGGTGAGAACTCAGCTGTCACTTATTCTCAGTACTTCCCATAGTTCATTGCAAAGAGAAGCTTCCAAAAATACAGGCTCTTGTCATTCCCCTTAGTGCTCAGGAGAACTCGTTGATAAGGCCCTATTGCTGAAAACACTACACACTGTCATCACAACATATAGAGAAATCAAGATGAAGCTGAGCTGGAAACCTCCTCCCTCTGACTAGCTTTTATAGTATTATGCAGGCATCCGGAAGAAAAGCAGCATAAGATCTTACTCAGCTATGAACCTACAAACGAGAATACTAACCTGCCAGGCAAGACATGCCCACTGGTGCAATAAAGGCATGAGTGATATGGGAATAACCAACCATTCTCTGATTGGATTTGAGACCTATTCCACAGGAGGGAATTCATGGCTTCTTCTGTAAACCCTATCAAAAACCTGTGGATGAAAAGGTCATAGACCCTAGGAAAAACTTACTACATTTGTTTAAATACAACTGACAAGATTCTAAACTGTAACATGAATTTTAAAAGGTCTTATTAAAAAAAAAAAAACCTGGAGCTGGGTATTGGGTGAATGCTGGAAGTTTAGAGAAGCAGAACAAGCCACCGCCAACCTCACCTCGCCAACTCCTCAGTTGATCCTGTTTCCTCAGACTGGAAGCCTCTGAGTCCTCACCCAAAAGTGTCTCTGCTGAACTGCTGCTAAAAAGCCAATGGTTCCTGGTCCTCACACCTTATATAACTTTCTGCTTCCTGCCATCACTTCCTGAGATTAAAGGTGTGTGTCCTTCCCAAGCAAAGACATGAGATCTCAAGTGCTGGGATTAAAGGCATGTGCTGCCTGGATTGGCTTTGTTCCCAGTGTGGCCTTGAACTGGCAGAGATCCATCTGTATCTCTGCCTCCCAAGTGATGATAGGATTAAAGGTGAGTGTGCCACCATTTTCTGGTCTCTGTGTCTAATCTAGTGGCTGTTCTGTTCTCTGACCCCCAGATAAGTTTATTAGGATGCAGAATATATCAGCCACACTAAACTGGCTTCTATGCATCTTTGAGGTTTTATCTGTATCTGCCACATTTACATACCTGTCTGTACTCTGTGAACCTTGATCTTCCCAGACTCTCAGGTCTGTCTCCTCAAGTCAGATAGTCTTGTACTCTACCTGAATTCCTTCTTCCTTCACTACAGCCTTACAAAAATCTCTCTGGTCAATAAACTGGGGCATCTGTAGAAATTGGATTGTTTACTATTTCTCAGAGATTTCTGGCTCTCATTTCCTAATGTGCAAATCAATTCACACATTTTATATTAATATTCTTATTTTAGGAAGGGGGAGAAGTTTGGTCTTTGCTACTCTTGTCAGTAAAAAAAAAAAAATCTTACCTTTGTGATATCTAGTGTTCTGAAACATAGTTGAAATTTCATTCATCTGTATGTGATACCAGAGGGATTCTTATTACACACAGAAAATATAAACATGTGACAAATGCAAAGTTAATTTGGAACTTATATATGTAAAACACTAGCAGATACATATACATTCACATTGAGATGAAAAATGAAAGCAAATGTTGTTAAAAAATCACTGTTAATAGTGATGGATCTCTGAGATTATAGTCAATATTTAATTTCAGTTTTCTAAATTGCCTTCTACTGTGAAGTAGATGGCTTTCACCAAAACTTAATGTTATCTAATATATTTATATGTGTGTGTGTCTTGAAAAAGAAATTACTTCACATGTGACATATTTGACTCTCTAAAGAAAGTTGAGTATACTTGCCAATGAATGGAAATCCCAATAGTGGGGATAATCTGCTCACCCTATTAGAAATTTTTATCTGGAAGCTGAATGACCAGCATCAGGGGGGCAGGAAGGGATGCCTTAGTGTTAGCAGCTCATAAATTGTAAAATTCTAGGGACACACTGATTCCATTGAATGTGGTGACTTCATATTCCCTTTAGTAGCCAAGAATGGATGGAACCCACAGGACTATTAGATAAGACAGTTTCTGAGAATGCACTAAAATTTGACTTCTGAATTTGTGATAAAGTAAGCAATTTTATGTAATTGTAATGAAAGGACAGTAAAAAGACTGAAAAAAAATCACAATCTAAGCAGACTCTCCTGGATAGGAAGCTATTCAGCAGAGTAGGCATATAAGTACACTCTTAGGGGCTCAGAAATTGCCCCACAGAAAAGCACAATCAGAGGATGTAGGGCCAGAAGGGACAGCTGTGTCTTCCAGTCCCTTGGTTAAGTGTGGTTATAGCCTGGCTAGGTTTGGATCCCAGCTCTGCCACTTAGGAACAGCACAAATATGCAAAAGTTCTTAACCTCCTTCTGCCACTAATCCCCATCTGTAAAATGAGGGGGGAATTGGACGTGCTGAGGCTTGTATGAACTAATGCAAGTGAAGAGCTCAGGCTAGCCATGGATGACACTAAGCTTCATCTAAATATGAGTAACTATTATTCTATATGTGTATGGAGGCACTTTTAAAGGCCCTGAATTCCATGAATTTAATGTGCATTTAGAAATATGTAACTAGTTCCTCAAAGCTGTGATTATGCAGATATTATCGCTTACAACCATTTGTGGTGACAACAAAGTTGGAAAAAACCCAAATTTAACATTCTAATGAAGCAAATAAACAAAATGCTCGGCACAAATTGCAAAAACGGCCTTGGTGGCGCTTAACAGACTCATGTGTAGTCTTCTTACTTAACAGATGAAGTAAATGAGGCCCAAAGAGGGGAAGGGTTATGCTTGGAGTTAAAAGCAAAACAAGCCAGGCGGTGGTGGTGGTGGTGGTGGTGGTGGTGGTGGTGGTGGTGGTGGCGCACACCTTTAATCCCAGCACTGGGGAGGCAGAGCCAGGCAGATCTCTGTGAGTTCAAGGCCAGCCTGGTCTACAGAGCGAGATCCAGGAAAAAGCAAAACAATATGGATATATAAATAGCACAGTTCTTTGTCTCTTATTGTTATATTTATTCCTGTAAGCCATAATTCCTGGATCTTACACTCTGGCTCCAGCTTCTTCTGAAGCTAAGACATAGTCAATAGGTTGTTCTCTTCAGCTCTTCACTGTTCCCTTTTCCTCATCCTACGACACTCACACTTTAAAGAGAATTGGTTTCCACAATTTCAGCGATCAACCTCAAACTTTAACTCTGACAGAAAAAAAATAATTTGGTTAGTCTAAATGTGACAAAAAGGCATATTGCCATCTACAAAGGTTAAAATACAAAGCCAGTAACATGTGACAGTGACAGAACACTGTGACAATAATAAATAGCTCTTATTTGATATACTTCGTGCTTTGAAAAGCATTCAGATCAGACCTGGACTCGAGTCTGTTAAGGATGAGAAGAAACAATATCAAAGTTCTATGCTGACTGAGAGAAGAGAGTTTAACAAATGAAAATTGCTGGCTACTAATTTGTACTCTAGATAGGAAGATGATGGGAAAGAAGTACAAACAAATGGCATACAAAATTAAGGCACCCACAGAGGCTATGTGGTCTCCATTCACGGAGCTCTTTCTAGTGTGAATGAGAAAGAAGTTGTGGCACAGTCTATCTGCTGTAATAGAAATAGGAAAGACTCAAATGAAGCATGATGTAGGAAATGCACAACTCTGTCCAGAAGTTAATGAGGGTCATGTAGGTGAGCAGACATTTGAGTTGAATCTTGAAGAAATACTATCTTTTTGCTGGATAATGTAAAATAAGAACAATCCAGGCTGAAAGGAAGGCTAGGAAAGAGCTGAAAGTTAGGTGCCTTCAGAGCACTGCAAATCATCTGACATGATTCATCGTAGAGAGTTCACAGCAGGGAATAGGAAAATATGTATAGATAGGATTAGATACCTGGCAGAAACTTCAGGATTATTCTTTTCGGGCAGGTTCAGACATAAAGCAAACACCATAGACCTATTGTATAATACATGGATGCTCAAGACAGTCTTATATAGCCTTTATTCATTAAGTTAGTATGTATTCTACCTTAGATGAATTAGTTCACTCAATGCTAATAACAGGCCCCTGGGAGAAAGTTTGATATAAATTGGGTCTGTGTAGTCATTTGGGAATTGTATCCCACAAAAAAATCAGACAGACTTACTGTTCTCGCTGTAGCTTGGAACAGAATGATCTAAAAAGAGACAGCTTAGAACAAGCAAATATTTACCTCTCATCTTTCTGTGTGGGCATGACGTAGGACTTCTTGTTCCAAACTCACCATCTCAGATAGCAGAGTAGCAACAGTGAGCATTTTTCATTATAAACTGAAAAGGAGCAATGTTGTCCACTGTCCTAAGTCCCCAGTGGTGCCAATGCCTCTAGTTGACTAGCCTTGGTATATGACATCATACCTTTTTAAGATACAGACTCCTGGCTGCTGGCCCTAGTAAACAGGCCGTTAGACAAAAAAGAACATCCTTTACAAAAGAGCAGAGTTCATGGCTCAAGAAATGACTCACTTGGCCCAGATAGCTCCAGCCTAAAATACTGTAAAAATAATTGCAAAGATTTAGTTCAGTGTCATTGTCAAAAATCTATTTCTACATTGCAGCAAATGCTTCAAGTACATTTCTCTAATGAAACTCATTATCAGAGCTTTTCTATTCTTTTCCTGTAATGGGAAGTTGAATAGTGTAGTTTGAGGGGAAAATAATGCTCTGATATTTTGTGCCCATCAGGAGGAACTCACTCATTTCTGTCATCCTATTTCAATGTAACCCTTTTCTGTACTATAAAAAGATGAAATATGGATATCAATAGAGGATACTATGTTCTTCTCTCCTCACTCTGCCCCTCTGTCTGTTTGGTTTTGACATTGTATGTACTTTCAAAATCTTTTGTGGTCATAAAAATCTAATGAGAAATTTCTGAATACTTTTGACCACTTAAAACTGCCTGGAACTTTAAAAAAAAAAAAAAAAAAAAAAACGTGGGCATATTATTGATCTAGAATCCTGGGTGCTTTCCAGGCTGAATAATTATATTCCACCTACCTAGGTCCCCCTGGTGGTTTCAATTTGCATACAGAATTGTTCTTCACTTCCAGTTTCTGAGTTTTTGTGGTGTTTACTTTCACACTGATACCTATAACATCAATCTCACTTGGCAGTCAGCATTTTTTATGAAGTAGAAGAAATTATACTGTGTTTTTTCATATGTATATCGTTCTTTTGATACAAACACTCTTGAATGTATATTCAATAGCTCATTTAAATGATACTCCTTTCTGTTTAATTTTATGGGTGTGCCCAATCACCCTTAGATACTACCTTTGTTTTGTTACTTTCTTTTTGTATACATATTTTTCAACGTACTAGGGTTCCTGGTAATGCTATAGGTGCATTTAGCAGGAGGCTGTGAGTTTCTTAGTGGCTTATCCATCCCTAGAATTTGTAGAATTTTTTAATAATGCTTTCTGAAAACACAATCTCTAATAAAAGAATGATCAAATGCACAATCACTCCAATATTAATCAGCTAAAATGTATTAAACACTTCAATGGTCAGACATTCTATCAGGCATTTTCTATACAGCAGCTCATTTAGTTTGCCTAAAACCCAGTTGGATGGGTAATGTTGCCTTTCCTATTTTAAAGATGAGGAAATTGAGGTCTTAGAGCATGAATTAGCTCACCAAGCACCTCATAGGGACGAATGGCAGCACTATCCTTTAAATATAGACTCTCTGGCATAGGGTAGCAAATGGTTTAGTCTCAGTCTGACTCTGAAAAGCTGAGATCCAGACAATCTCTCCTAAGGTAAGCGAAGTTAAAAGCCATAGAATTCCAGTGTTTTAGTGTGAATCCAAGAGCTAGAGTCAATGTCCTCATGTGAAGGCAGTGAAGCCTCCGCCCTGATAGACAGAGCGAAACCATTTTGTTCTATCCAGGCCATCAACTGATGAATCACACCCATTCCAGGGAGAGCAACCCACGTTACTCATTCTTTCAGTTCAAGCCCTAATCTCATGGGGACAGTGCCCACAGTGATGTTTTCACCAACCATGTATCTGGGCACCCTATTTTCCAATATAACCAATAATACAAAATGGACAACCACTGAACTCTTAGCCATTATCCTGACAACTCACTTACATGGTATCCTAACAATCAAAGATAATAAGTCTTACATCCCTATATTTATTGGCATGAATCGAACACACTATTTAAGAAAAAGTTGGACACAAAATGAAAGTTGTGGTTATCCAAATATTTTAAGCCAGTTTATTTCCAACTCTCTTAAATCAGGTTCACAATATATATTTCTATGACCAAAAGAAGTAAGAGGCTTGATTTTTTAGCTTTCCAAATGCTAAGAAGCCATGTTCCCTAGCAACACTGTGAATTCACATAAGAAATTTTCAAATACCATTTATAGCAGGTCCTTTTTTTCCTCCGGTGCCACTTCACTCCAAGCTCGTGATTACCAGAGAGAAAATGAGCTTTGGAGATTTTAAGTAATGTTCTTAAGAGGACATCATAGTGGTTGGCCAGAAAGAATGTTGTTCTTAATGCTATTTAGACTCACTTAAAAGTCTGTAGAATCTTACTTTATTTTGTTCTCACTGTTACACCGATTTATGATACATGGCAGTTAGAACTAGTTATTAAAATTCAATGCTAACACAAATGAGAACTTCGGTGACTGGTCTGAAATAAAATAGACATACCTTTATCTAGAGTTTTCGTTTTGTATGTATGTGTAAATTATTTATGTAAGTCTTTGTGTGTAGCTGACTACATATGTGTATTTATATAAATTTGTGTGAATACTGTGTGTGTACATGCAAGCACATGATCTCTAGTGGAAAGACTGATGTTTTATTATTTCCACTTTGAAAAATCTTGTGGCAAACAGGACTTTCAACTAATTATATCAGGATTCATAGGGCCATAAATATGAGTTGTAATCATAGGCATGAATGAATGTTTCAACATGTGGAAACCCTTACTGTTGACATGTTAAAGGGGAAAGCACATGATGTGCTTAAAATGCAGTTGGTAAAATTCAGTGCTCTTAAGATTGAAAGGTAAATCACATTAGCAAAATTACAGATGGAGATGTCTTTAAATGGCTACTTATCTATTCAGAACTTGGCAAGTCTGTATCATTACTTATATTCAAAATATAATAGGATCCTGGCTGATGCAAAAAGATAAGCAAAAAAAATATAAGACATACTGGTTGAAAAAGATAGTGAGTTACATATCACCTATGAGTTTAGATACATAGAAGATGCTAAGATAAACCATCAAAGCACTCATCAAAGTTACTAGATTGATAATAGGGACACTAATAGCATCCTGATACACTTAATATCTGTGTAGAATACATAGTGCAGATGCAGTATATATGTTGTATGTATAAATGTCACATGCACATTCACATATCTGTATGATGCTTTCTTGAAAAAAAGCAAAGTTCCTGCAAAGTTATTTAGGCATAAGTTGAACAAAAAACATTATGGACAAAGATGTGAGTAAATAAAATCATATACCATAACTAAAATGGGCTGGCTGGGTATCATAAAGATGTCATTTAGCTTCTAGTTGGAACTCTAAAGCCAATATAATATTTCAAAAGAGTTTTTCATGGACTTTTATAAGCGTACATTAAAATTAATGAAGAGGCTAAGGGAACCAAAATGATTGTGAAAAAGTGGAAAGGCAAGCTTTGGTAGATATAAACTCTTACCATGAAAGCAGTAGCAACCAGGTTGCTGTAGAATTATGCAGAGAGAGACAAAATGAATTTGACATTGGAAAGGGAACTTTAAGTGAGCCCTCACTGAAGTAGAAACTTAAGGGTGAATGCTTGTATACCAGACCCTACTCAATAAAACATTTTAAGTATTATTTTCATGTTTAAAACAAGAGTTTCTTACAAGGCTCCTCACAAGTCTAATCCATAGAAAGTTATCACAATTTCAGAGCTGGGAAGGGAAGATCTGAGGAGATGACTCAACCAGTAAAGTGTTGCCCCACAAGCATGCAGGTTGTTTCTCTTTTTTCCTTCTTTTTAATTTAATTTATTTTATATCCCAACTGCAATCTCCCCTCCCTCTACTTTTCCATTTCCTCCCCCACCTCCCTGCACCCCCCCATCTACTCCTCTGTTTCTGTTCAGAAAGGGACGGGCTTTCCATGGGTATCAACAAAGCATGGCATATCAAGTTGCAGTAAGACTAAGCACCTCCCCTTGTATTAAGTCTGGGTAAGGCAATCCAGTATGAGGAACAGGTTTCCAAGAGCCAGCCAAAGCATTAGAGACAGCCTCCTCTCCCATTGTTAGGAGTCCCACAAGCAGACCAAGCTATACATCTATGTAGAGGGCTTAGTTCAGTCCCATGCAGGCTCCCTGGTTGTTGGTTCAGACTCCATGAGCTCCTATGAACCAGGTTAGTTGTTTCTGTGGGTTTTCTTGTGATGCCCTTGATCCCTCTGGCTCTTACAATCCTTCCCTCTCTTTAGCAGGATTCCCTGAACTCGACCTAATGTTTGGCTATGGGTCTCTGCATCTGTTTCCAACAGTTACTAGATGAAGACTTTCTGATGACAATTGGGATAGTCACCAATTTGATCACAGAAGATGGCCAGTTCAGGCTGCATATTCACTATTGCTAGGAGTCTTAGCTGGGGTCATCCTTGTAGATTCACGGGAGTTTCCTTTGTAATATGCCCTCCCTTTTCAATCATCTCTTTCAGTACTCTCCTGATCCATCCAACCCCTAAACAAGTCCCTTAAGTTCCCATCCCCACCTGCCCCATTCCACCCAAGAGATCAATTTCCCCTTCCCAGGAAGATCCATGTGTCCCTCCTTGGGCTCTACTTGTTACATTGCTTCTCTGGGCCTGTGGATTGTACCCTGGTTATCCTTTCCTTTACAGCTACTATCCACTCACGAGTGAGTACATACTGTGTTTGTCTTTCTAGATTTGGGTTTCCTCACTCAGGATGATTTTTTTTCTAGTTCCATCCACTTGCCTTCAAATTTTTTGATAGCATTGCTTTATTCACAATAGCCAGAACCTGGAAACAACTTAGTTGCCCCTTGACTGAAGAATGGTTAAAGAAAATGTGGTATATTTACATATGGAGTATTACTAACCTGTTAAAAGCACACAGATTTGAGTTCCATCTCTAGCACCCACATGAAAAATCCAGATAGTCATGCCTCCAGCATATCAGGAACAGAAACAAGACTTCTGGGGCTGGCTGGCCAGCCTCTAGTCAAGTCAATGACTTCCAGGTTTAGTGAGAGGTTTTGTCTCCAAAAATGAGGTGAAGAGTGAGTGAAGAAGACACTCAACATTGACCCCTGGCCTATATACACACACATAAAAACACATACACACAAAGGAGAAATAGACTACAGAGTAACACATAGTTCAAGTATATCTGCAATATATTGATGAAGCCATATAGTGACTGCATTGATTCTATTCTCTGTAGTTATATTTAATGTGTTCTTAAAGTTGATGATGGTTTTAAAAATTAATGTAAAATCAGATGGCTCTATGTGTAGATATGGCTAAACAAGCCTTATTCATCATTTGTTCATTTAACTGATTGATAACCAGTTGTCAGGAAGTAGGTTCGAGAGACAGACACAACAGGATTGGTTTGCTGCTGAGCTATTTTCAACTAACAGTCCTATGATTCCCCTGTAGGAAAGAGCCCTCCCCAGGAAAGAGCTCCAAAGGTCAGAAAAGAGAGCCCAGTTCTGAGATGATCATTACACTGTGCTCTCCAAACCTGTGCGTGCTGCAAATCTGGGAGGAATAGCTGCTGGTATGATGGATGAAAAAGTCCTGGTGCAGAATGCTCTTTAGAGGCTGAACAACAACCAAAAATATCATTAGGATGAAATTTGCTGTAGAAAGATATAAAATCCTGCCTTGAGGTTAAAAAATCATCAGTTGTATAAGAGCAGATCACAGGATATTTTGCCTTGAATGTTAGTCATGAGCTAAGAGGTTTGATTGACCTTGTTTGCAATCAAATGTTAAATGTCTATAAAATTATACTGAACTGAGAGTAGTGACCAGATCACCAGGAGTAGTATCCATATACCTGAGTAGGTGATAATTATGTAAGCATGTTTAAATGTCTTTGGCTGGAGGGCATCCAGTAGGTGAAGGCCTGGATAATCTAGGAATCCTGGGTCACACAAAACCATCAGAAGAAACTTTCAGCCTATAAGATTTCATGGAGGGCTACAAAATAGTTGTATGAATTGTTCAATTCATAGACGTTTCAGTGGCAAATACTATAAGGGCTGGTCAAAACATACAAGAAATCATTTTCCAAGCAGTCAGCTTGTCAGTAATGAGAAGGGTAAAAATGAAGATGTGACAATATTTGATAACATAGTGTCTAGAGACCCCATGAGTACCTTAATACTGTCTTCACGGTTATTCCACTCCTCCTTGGGAGGCTGCTGAATGATCAGCACACGGAACAACAGCAGGATGTCAGCTAAAGAGCCATTTTACCAAAACCTCCCTCAATAGCTGTTATAGGGACGAACTCAAGGAAATTCTGTATCAGAGAACAAGGCTAAGGCCTCTTTTTCTTCCTGGCTTTCTCCCATGCCCTCCAAAAATATTAAATTACAGGTCCAGCACACACATAGAGTTGAAATATATGTGTACAGTCAAAATGCTGTATAAAAGGAGTCCCCCCAAAGTGTGATTCAGTTTCTGTTATAGAAATGGAAGTAGAGCTAGATTTCAATTCAACAAAAGGACATTGTATCAGTCATATGGTCTTGCATGAAAGAAGTTTACTGCCCTAAGAGTGAATACTCTCTTCTTGGAGTCTAAATACTCCACAGTGCAGGGGAGCTGCCCAGTAAATTATACACTTAGGAAGTTAGACAGGGAGAGTCTTATAGTCTGATCCAAAACTTGATTTCTAGAAATGTCCCTTCATCACTTAAGATTACATGACCAGGATGTGTAAGAAGGAGCCCTCAAGGAAATTTGACTCCTGATAGCAGGTATAGAATTCCATTTAACTCCCCGTGAGATTTTATGACACACAATGCCTTGTATCTTTATTTCCAATTATTCTGGGTCTCTGTGCTCTTTCTCCTTTGTTCCTATAACTACTTCCTTCAGAATTATTTCTTTGTTCTATAGAATTCAACACCATCATAATGCAAACAGGACTTTGAAACTGTTAGATTGTCCAAATTTTTTTGTCAGCAATATAGTGATAGTCTTTGGTAGTCTTTGGTAGTCTTTGGTAGTCAAGTCTTTTGGATAGTCAAGGAGTTGGGGAGTAATTTAATGTTAATTAAACTATCATCATCAGAAAATATACAACATATAGCTTGAATACATTTATCTTCCTGTTGGTTTAATGGAATATCAAAATGTGAGTTAATTACTAAAGATTCAAGATGTCTACCTAGCAGATTCAGAAATGAACAAATGAAATGGCTACAAAAGTATATCATCTATTATAAATGATAAGCATCAAATATATCCCCAGAACCTGTAAAAAAACTGAAATCAATCAGAAAATCTAGTCATTCTCAGTTATCTGCAGATGTGAGCCCAAGGTGCCACAGAAAAAGGTCTGTCATTAGAATCCAGGAATACCTTTTTTATCTGTTATTGTTAGACTTCTTTTCAGCCAAGCCTCTTTGTAAAGCTGTCAACAGAAATAGCATTATCAGCCCCCTCATAACTCACTCTCTGAGATGCAAACCCTAGTAGAAATAAGCAGTAGGGGGAAGATGGATGAACCGAGAATCAGTACTGCATGGGAAGTACTTACATTTTATACATTGAAAGTGTGGACGGTAATTTCAGAAGAGGGAAAGCCCCCAGCTGCTTCAGAAGGCCTTCCATGGCCTTCCATTAAAATAGTCTCCCCCTCTGCCTGCTTTGTCTTATTCTTTAGATAGCATCATTGTGTTATCTATCCGAAAATGTGATATTGTCTGTCTGTGATGTGTACAGCCACATTGTCTGTTTCACTGTTGAAACCCAGTGGCTTAGTATCGGCACACAGTTACTGTTTGGAATTTTTTCCCCAAATAGATAGAGATAGAAAGTGGTTCCTAGATTGACTGATGGGTCACTAAAGTCTAAAATGAGAAGTTGACTAAGAAAATATCCATTATAGATTGTTTTCCTCCTTGAAAAAGAAAGATGACATCAACAAGATGACCATGACTAAGCTCACATGTCATCTATAATGAACTTTATAACTTTAGAATTTTAGGACCATGACATCCAATAGTGTGCAGTTTTCAAAATCAGCAGTAACTGAGATGTAAGACATAGCCAATGGCATGGCACTGTACAAGGTTTTTTTTTGCCACTTCTGACTTACAAAACCCCCACAGTTTATTGCCACTTACAAGTATTATATAATTTTATCCATATGAGGTCATTCTAAGTCTGTGTATTTGTGAAGACTACTTAATGAGGTGACCTTTTTGAACATTTCACAAAAGCCAACATTTGAACCCAATTAGCCAAGAGAATATGCTAAGTAGCTATCTGGAACTTCCATGGTATTAGATATTAAGTCTTTATGAAATGTGACACTTTCTAAACATATATTTGCTTTCATTTTACGTGTATGTGTGAGTACCTGCATATATGTATGTGTATCACACGTGTACCTGGTATCCATAGAGACTCAAGAGGGTTTTGGATCCCCTGCAACTGGAGCTGTGAACTACTGGATGTAAGTGCTGAAAACTGAGTGCGGGTCCCCTGTCAGAACAGCAAATGCTCTTAACCACTGAGCCTTCTCTCCAGCCCCCAATAGAATAATATAGTTATCTTTTAATGAAATCTCTGCTTTGAGTGTGCCTTGGATTATACAGAATGTGTTCTGTTGATACGATTATGAGAAAAGTAGATTAAAAACTAGATCCATTTGTGCTCACAACTTTATACTTGGAGTACTACAAGAAAAATCTCTGAGACATTGCCAAGTCTACTCCTTCAAGCTCCTTAGCCATGGGGCTCTTCTTGTGTGTTTGGTGGATGAATCTAGAAGGGCTGTCATATGAAAGGAAGTATGAAGATTCTTCCCAGATGTTGTTTTCTTTGAAGTGAGGGCAGCAATTCCTATGCCCAGCATGTCACTAATACATTGTCCTGTCAGCCCTCATTAATTCCCAGTCCCAAATTCTTAAGCCTGTGACCACTATTGACCCCCAAAGAATGTTTTCAAAGGGAATCAGTCTTTCAACTCTGAAAAGTAATTTACTTTAATTGAGTCCTTGGCGTTAGTAGCCAAGTAAAATGAAATAATAAGGATGATAGTGTTCCATTGAAAGGCAAATGATATGTCCTCTCATGTAATGCGTGAGAGGTTCCAGGGAGGAGAGTATATAAAGCACATTTGAGTAAATAGCTTCATGCTTTCAATGAGGAAAGACATCTACTATTTTGATAAAAAAAGCATTGGTAAAATCTTCTGGGTGTGATGGCACACTTAATCCTAGCATTTAGGAGGCAGAGAAAGACAGATCTCTGTGGGTTCCAGAGCAGCCTGGTCTACACCGGGAGTTCCAGGACAGCCAGAGATACCCAGTGAGACCCTGTGTATAACAAATAAATAATAAAATAAAATAAAATGCTTGTCATGGTGAGGTGGATAAACCATGGAGTGCTTATAAGAGAGCATGTGACTTTACGCGCTCATCTTAGCAGCATGTGTACTAATACTGGATCGATATAGAAAAGATTAGCATGGCCCCTGAGCAGGGTTGACACACAAAGTCATGAAGCATTTCGTATAGTTTTTTTAACTGATAAAATCGCTCTTGCACTTTGAGCACGTCTTTTGTCATACAAACAGCAAGGGAAAGTCTGAGACAGTGGTAGGAGCTGGTACATTCCCCATGCTTATCCTCAGTGTCTCACTGCACCTGCTCCTTCCACGGTTGCCGGGTACCTGCTATGGTCTTCATGCTTCCCGTGGACAGGTTTTGCCCTTTCCTCGTTTTCAAATGCAACTTGATTAAGCTCATGGACCCTGCTCCTCTCTCTCTCTCTCTCTCTCTCTCTCTCTCTCTCTCTCTCTCTCTCTCTCTCTCTCTCTCCCCCCTCCTCTCCTCTCTCTGATGGTTTACCACTGGCATATCCCCTTTATTATAATATACCATAAAGCTTCCATGTAGGTTATCAAATATCTGTAACTGTGTTTACATAAATGTTACTGTTACATGGTTATAGATTGTGTATGTGTGTATTCATCCCCTCCCCACAAATGTGTCTTTTTCTCTGACTGGTTTTAAACTCCATAAAGGTAAAACAGGTCTTTTCAATTTCCTCAATTCCTGGCTTACAGTATATACCCAATGCCCAGTGTTTTTTGTTTGTTTGTTTGTTTGTTTTAATGAACCAGTGAGTGAGTAAATATATTACATATGTACCTGCAATGCATTTACTTTTGAATAAGGGAGTGAATGAATGGCAAAACCCCTTAATCATAGGATTTCTTATGACTCATTTCCATATCCTAAGAGGTATCCAAATGAGCACATAATTCTTATTTAGTATTTTCTTACTGTCTGGGGGATAACTCATGCATTGAAAGAAAACATAGTTTTTCCTGGAGTTTTTTGGTCTGGTGTGGCAGTTAATTTTGTGTGTCAACTTGACTGGGCTCCTAGATGACTAGATAATTAGTAAACTATTGTTTTAGGTATATGTGTGAGTGTTTCTGTAAGAGATTAGTATTTGATCAGTAGATTAAGTAAATATCTACTCTTACCAATGGGATAGGTATCATACATTCTATTGCAGATCCAGTAAAAAATGAAAAATAAGAGGAAGGTCCAGTTTGTTCTCTCTTCAGCTAAGAAGTGCTTCTTTTCTTGCTCTTGGACATCAGACCTGATGGTCCTTGGATGTAGAGTAGAAACCATCCACTCTTCTCATTCACAGGTTTCTGCAACTAAAACTAAGTCATACTGTCAGCTTTCTTGGCTCTTCAGCTTGCCATTGGCATGTCAAGGGCCTTTTAAACTTCTGAACCAGGAAGCACAATACCCAAAATACATGTCCTCTTATACATCTGTTTGTGTCTTATCGGTTCTATGGCTCTGTGGAGACTGAATGAAATCATCTCATCATCAAGTAGCACTTGTATATTTTTTTCCAGTCTTTACATCCATATCAGACTGTTGTCAAAAATTTGGACAGGCAAGCTCCTTCTCTAAACTTTTACCTTCAGGCACCAAACCAGACCCAGGATCAACTATAGAAAGGACAAGCAGAAGTAAATATGTGTGCACTTTCTCTAACTTACACCAAGTTCATCCTGAAAACAATGTATTGCTGGCTTAAATTCTGCAGAGCAGGTGGACATGAACCTTTATGCTTTTCTCCAGCTTCCTTTTATTAGGAAGGTGATTTCTAAATATGTAAACAAAACAAAATTATTCTGCAAGCAAATTGTAGGTGCTCCATTGGGTTTATTACACTGGGCTTCGATCTTTTTTTTTTTTTTAATTCACTTGCAAATGTGAACTTGGCGGATGTTCAGTCTTATTGTGGGAGATAACAAAAGGCCCAACGTGTCATGTACATCACATTTCAGATTGCAATGATAGTTTACCTATAATTATCTATAATTCATGTCCTTCTAAAAGGATAGTGAGCTGCGTTTGTCCTATTTAGCAACCACTCATTAGCTAGATCTGTAGGTCTGCATGAAGTCATTTGGGCACCATTTATAAATCTTTCCCTCAGGCCTAACTCTTTAGGGATTTTAATGCCCTTGGTTATATTTTTTCATTTTAGTCCTTTTGATGTAGTTTCTTCCCTCCTAGTAAATTAATTAAAGCATTTTTCATTTTGTAAATCATAATAATTATCTGGCAGTTGCATAGATTCCGTCATCTTTAGGCTGATCCATTCATAGCAGCTTTCAGCATTCAGGGCAACTTGTTCCAGAACTGATTTGATTACAGCCATCTGTATTGACCATGAAGGCAAATTCAATAAACAGACTGCAGGAACTGTGATTTGCCCACTGAAGACGGGAACAGCAATAGGTGCAAACCATTCATTGTCCTTTCTAGGAAAGACAAGAAATCAATAAAGCAAATACTCATCCCTGGAGCTATGTAGGCGGGGATATCAACCTCTAATATCAAAAATAAAGTTCAATTGCCTAACCCAAATGTAGAAAATGTAGAGTTTTTTAAAATTACTTGTTTTCAAAAAGCGTGTTAATCGATTATCTTTTTCTTGTGTATGGGCATGCATGGAGATTTGTCCTAAATTCTATCATCGGAACAAGTTCTTTGGAAAACTGGATAACCATTTACCATGGAAGTTAGGCACTTGATCGTTATGATTATATAGTGAATGACAAAACAGCAGAAAAACATAGTCCTGGGAAGGAGTAAGATAGAAGCTAAACCAGGAAAGATTTTAGCATGACCATATTTACACTAATGTTCGTTTTTATTACAGTTTGGAAGGGATAAAAAGAGAAAGAGCCAAGTAATTTCAACAAAGGTTTGCTGTGAAAATTGAGCCTACATTTCACATTATATTGACATTTTGTATTATAAATTAACTTAAAAGTACCTTCCCGTTCTTCAGAACCTACAAAAATGAAATAGAATAAATGACCTATTGTCAAAATTGCAAAAGTAGCCCAAAGGTCAGCTATAGGTTTGCATTTCCAACTCCACAGAAGCAGACATTTTCTATGACTGGCTTGTTTTTTAAATCAGAAATGCATATGCAGACAGAAAATGAGCAATTGCAGTCTTATTGCCCTGATTTACTGAAAGACTGGGAAGCAGAGTTGCATAGGATACAGAAATGGTTCTTATTCTAAACTTTCTGTTTTTCTAACTTAAAATATATTTTATATTAATATAGTGACTAAATACATAGGCTATGATCAGACAGGTGAGGTTGAGACCTTGTTTCTTTGCTTAATGATGCAATTAGACCAAATTACTCATCCTACCTGAGACTTCTTGTTAAATGAGATGATAGGACCTCTACCATATAGGAGTGATATACATATCAAAGGGAGCATGCTTGTTGGCTGGTACTCGGTACATATGAAGCATTCAATCACCCTCACTGCTGTAGTTATACAACCATGAATTGGGAGTTGCTATATCCCTCATCAGCTCTAATCCCGACAACCATAGCTCTAGAAAACCTGGACAGTGCAGACAGGATTTGGAGAATGAAGAAACCCAAATGGGAGAGCCAGTGATCTTTACTCAGAGTTATATGCTTTAGACAGACAGACAGACAGACAGATGCATGCGCACACACACACACACACACACACACACACACACACACACACACACCCTTACATGTTAAAGTCAACTAGGATTGTTAAAATTAACTTAAAGAAACAAATTGTCACCTCTAAACAAAAGGAAACTTGGTTAAAATTCAGGAGATTTAGATTGACCAGGGAGAGTTATATTTAAACATGATTACCATGTTGTCGGTAGAAAGTGTTTCTTAGAATAATCAGGTTTGAAGAAGCTAATAATAGAATACTAGATCTGTAGCTGTCACCTGTGAGTCACTGGGCTGAGCAAGGGGAAAACTAAGCCCACTGTGACCTCAAGGCTTAAATATCAAATGAAGGCCACTGTAAAGCCACAGCGAACAAAGGCAGAAATGAGGAAACAATCATCATTATCATGATTTGTGACTTCTCAACTGTGGCTTTCCCTTCCAAATGTAGAAATGATAGACGCTGTGTCTTCTTCGAAGGTTTGGGATCTTTTTTATTCATTTCCTCTGTGCATTACCTCGCACAGTTCCTAACGCGCAGCTGGTGTCCATGCAAATGTGGTGGGTCAAATGAGTTCAACAAAGGTTCTGAGCAAGGGAAACAGCTCAGTGGATAAAATTCTGCTTGTGTGGTACTAGAGATCTCGAGACAGCCCTTGGGCTTTATGTCTGTGTTGAATGAGCTATCTGAGGATAGACTCATGCATGTGAATCATGCGTTGGATTGAATAAGTAGATTTTCTTAGTTCTTTAAAGATGCACAATTAAACAATGCTTACTAATTGTCTCTGTCAGAACTATGGCTAATTCACCATTAAATCAAGTATTGTTTGGGAAATAACGGTAATTTTTCCTGGTCCTCAAGTTTTCTGCTGTTTATCTTTGCAATATTTGTGGAAAGTTTTTATTTGTTCTAGCTGATTCCCTTTCCAAAATCTATTAGAACTAACTATAACCTAAGACACACACACCCCACTTTTTTATTTGTTGGTTTTTCAAGACAGAGTTTCTCTTTGTAGCCCTGCCTATCCTAGAACTTAACTCTGTAGACTAGGCTAGCCTCAAACTCAGAGGTCCACCTGCCTCTGTCCCCTGAGTGTTGGTATTAAAGGTGACTCACAAGACCCCTTTTAAATAATGCTGCATAAACAATGAGTTGAGAGGCTTTTAAAGTTGCCTGGTTTTGTAATGCTTTAACTAGTTCAACAAACATCAGTGGCAGCCATTCAGAGAACTGAGCTCTTAGTGACATTTATACCCTCAACAGTCATCACAGAGAATGCCCTGTTATGAATTAAGTTAGCATGTTCTATCTAGTTAGCATTATATACCTCCATACTAGTTCAGTCTTTAATTAGAGACATATTTGTCCAATAGCCAACAGTTCATCTGATAAATGTTTAGTGTCTGTTTGTCAAAGGCATTTCTTGGCTTCACAGATATAAATAGAGTGAGACAAATAAAGTCTGCTATAACTTATAATCTCAGTTTGGAACGACAGATAAGCAACTATGTAAACAGAGAGGCAAGGCTAATTTCAGATTGTAATTAATGCTTGGAGTCAATAGGGTAAAATGTTTGCAGTAGAGAAATGAAGAAGAATTGAAATTGCATAGCCAGGGGACAGTATCTCTGAGGATGTTATTTGTGGGCTGAAACCCAAAGAATGTGACTCAGCCTCGGGAAAATGTGTGTAAACAAAGAACAAAAATACAGGATGATAATAATTTTTGATATTGAGTCAAAATTCCAGCAGGTCTTTGTAGAAATTAGCAAACTGATTTTCATGCCCTTATAAGAATTCAAAGGATGCAGAATTTAAAAAAAAAAAAAGTAAAAGAAAAACTTTGAAAAGTGGTAGTTGCTACGCTTATTGTCAAGACTTATTCTAAAGTCACAGTATATAAGACCTTTGTATCAGTGCAGAGATAAACAGATCAAAGGAATAAAATACAGAATTCAGAAATAAGTCCACATGTATGTGATTAATTGATTTCACACAAAGATGTACTTCAGGGAGGGAAGCCAAGTATTTTAAAGAATTACTGTTGGACAATTAGACGTCAATTTTTAAAAGAAAGAAAAATATTTATCTAAACCTCACACCATGAGTTTGCTTCCTGTTGCTGTGATAAAACACTCTGACCAGGAACAACTTAGAAGAAGAAAGGGTTTGTTTCATCTTTCAGGGTACAGGCCATCCTCAAAGGAAGCCAAGTCAGGAATTCGGGCAGAAATCCGACACAGAAACAATGGAGGAACATTACTCTCTGGCTTTCAGCTGCCTGTCTTTCATAGCCCAGCCCACCGGCCTAGGAATGACACTGCCCACAGTGGGCAGTCCCTACTATATCATTTAACAATGAAGAAAATGTCCCACAAACATGCCCATAGGCTAATCTGAACAAGGCAAATTCCCTAAATTTAAACTCCCTCAGAGAACTCTAGACTGTTTCAAGTTGACAGCTGGAGCTAAATAGGAGACCATACAAAAACTTAACTCAAATGGCTTATAAAAATAAATGGTTGTACAAGCTTGCATTCCCACCAGCAGTGGAGGAGAGTTCCCTAGCTCCACATTCTCTCCAGCATAAGGTGTCTTCAGTGTTTTTGATCTTAGCCATTCTGACAGGCGTAAGGTGGAATCTCAGAGTTGTTTTGATTTGCATTTCCCTGATGATTAGGGATGTTGAGCAATTCCTTAAATGTCTTTCAGCCATTTGAGTTTCCTCTGTTGAGAATTCTCTGTTTAGTTCTATAGCCTATTTATTAATTGGACTATTGGGCATTTTGATGTCTAATTTCTTGAGTTCCTTATATATTCTGGATATCAGTCCTCTGTCAGATGTGGGGTTGGTGAAGACCTTTTCCCATTCTGTAGGCTGTCACTTTGCCTTGTTGACCGTATCCTTTGCTCTACAAAAGCTTCTCAGTTTCAAGAGGTCCCATTGATTGATTGTTTTTCTCAGTGTATGTGCTACTGGTGTTATATTCAGGAAGTGGTCTCCTATGCCAATGCGTTCAAGACTACTTCCTACTTTCTCTTCTAGCAGGTTCAGAGTAGCTGGATTTATGTTGAGGTCCTTGATCCACTTGGACTTAAGTTTTGTGCACGGTGATAGATATGGATCCATTTGCAGCCTTCTACATGTTGATATCCAGTTATGCCAGCACCATTTGTTGAAGATGCTTTCTTTTTTCCATTGTACACTTTTGGCTTCTTTGTCAAAAATTATATGTTCATAGGTGTGCGGATTCATGTCAGGGTCTTCAATTCGATTCCATTGGTCCACATGTCAGTTTTTATGCCAGTACCAAGCTGTTTTTATTACTGTAGCTCTATAGTAGAGCTTGAAGTCAGGGATCGTGATGCCTCCAGATGTTGTTTTATTGTACAGGATTCTTTTGGCTATCCTGGGTTTTTTGTTTTTCCATATGAAGTTGAGTATTATTCTTTCCAGGTCTGTGAAGAATTGTGTTGGTATTTTGATGGGGATTGCATTGAATCTGTAGATTGCTTTTGGTAAAATTGCCATTTTTACTATGTTAGTCCTGCCTATCCATGAGCATGGAGATCTTTCCATTTTCTGACATCTTCTTCAATTTTTTTTTTCAGGGACTTAAAGTTCTTGTCATATAGGTCCTTCACTTGCTTTGTCCCCCCTGTTATTTGGTGAATCCAATTTAGATTTCTTTCACATGTGTATATATTTTAAGAGACTTCTGCCAGGCAGTGGTGGTGCACACCTTTAATCCTAACCCTTGGGAGGCAGAGACAGGTAGATCTCTGTGAGTCTAAGGCCAGTCTGGTCTACAGAGTGAGTTCCAGGACAGCGAGGGCTGCACAGTGAGACCCTGTCTCAAAACACACAGAATAAAGGAAACCTCTGCTGTATTCATTGACCATAGGACCCCCTCAAATGGCCCTCAGGTTTAGCCTTTCCTTTTTGTATTCCCTCTCTTTTTCTCCTCATCACTTCCCTTCCTGTTTTGATCTTCCTGTTCCAGTGCCCACCCATCCCCCAACTCCATCCATAACTATCTATTCTATTTCCCTTTCCTAGGGAGATCCTTCCCTCCAGCTAGTCCCTTATTTTATACCTAACATCTGTGGTTATATGGGTTGTAGCCAGCCTATTGAAGACTTGGGAGCTAACTAACATCCATATATACCATATTTGTCTCTTTAGGTCAGGGTCACCTCACTCAGGATGATTTTTTTTCCTAGCTCTATCCATTTACCTATGAAATTCATCATTTTTTTTGGCAGCTGGGGAATGTTCCATTGTGTAAGTGTTGCACATGTTCTTTGTCCATTCAGCTGTCATTGACAGACATCTAAGCTGTCTCCAGTTTCTGACTGTTATGAATAGAGCAGCAATGAGCATGGTTGAGCAAGTGTCTCTGTAGTAGGATATAGAGTCATTTGGGTATATGTCCAAGAGTGATATAGCTGGATCTTGAGGTAAATCTATCCCCAGCTTCCCAAGGAACCACTACACTGCTTTCCATAGTGGCTGAAGAGATTTGTAGTTCCTCCAGCAATAGATGGATGTTCCCCTTACCCAGAATAGCTGTGTTTTTAAGTTATTGGAAATGAGAAGACAAACCTAAAGCTGAGAGTGTATATTACAAAATATCCTATTTGATAAGTGACTCGATCCAGAATATATAAAGACGAATTCAACAATCAGGAAACGAGCATTTCCATTGAAAACTGAGCAAACATCTTGAGCAAGACAACTCTCTACAAGGGACATTAAGATATGCAGATGGCAAACAAACATATAAAAAACAATGTACACCAGTAGCTGTTAGTTCACCCATTAATTACCAAGTTCAAGGTTACAAAGAGGAGGTGGGGTAAGAGGTACCACTCCTCTCATATGTTGTTCATGGGAAAACAACGTGTTTGACCTCTTTGGGAAAAAAAAATACTGTTTGGCATGGTTTTGGTTGTTGTTGTTATTGTTTTAAGTTTACCATATATCTATGTTTAACTACCTTCTGGCCATCTAGTCCTGTGTATTTATCGAAGAGAAATGAATGTCTGTGGTTTGCAAAGCCTTGTATGCAAATGCCCTGCAGAATTATTTCCAACAGTCCCAAACTAGAAGTACTCCAAACTGTTCCAGAGGTAAATGGCTAAACAGGCTGTCCTATATTCATATGCAATTCTGCTGGGCATAAGAAAGGAGTAAGTTATGGACCTAATATCAAAATGAATGAACCTCAAAATACCATTACTCAGTGATCCAACCTGGAGTCAGACAGGTGGAGAGGGCTTGGATTGTATAGGCTCTCAAAGAGCACAGGGGGGAGTTGGGTCTTCATTTGGGGTACAATGGGGAGCAGCCAGTGGAAGATTTTCAGTAGTTTTTTTTATTTGATTTACACTGTAGAAGCGCCACTTCCGTCGCATACATGGGAGAGCAGCAGAGGTAACAGGAGACGAGCTAAAACCTTCAACAACAATCTTGTCAAGAAAATAGGATGGTTTGGACAAGAGTGGCTGGATTAAAAATGGACAGAGGGGACTTAAGAGAATATAATCTTACTCAAATCAGCAGCTTTATGCATTTGTTTTGATTTTTAGTGACTGGTGGAGTGGAGTATTCGTTGCATAGCAGTGGGTTATAACCCTCAATATAGGACAGCAGGTCCACTTTCTGTCTTACTATCAGCCTAGTGTCTGATTTGTGACTTTGGACACTCAATATAGCAGCACTAAGTTAAACCACTGATGTTTTCCTTCTTTCTTTACTGATATCCAGAGAGTCCAGCACAATTAAAGTCAAAGTGGGCATGGCCGGACTCTGCTCTAGCTACATGTGGAGAATCTAGCATCCTCTAAGACTCCTTAGAGGGTAGACTGAGATGTATCTCTTCTTGATGAACAAGTATCCCTATTTCATGATGTTTTTTTAATACCCCTAGGCAACCCAGAGCTTGTGTAGAATTATTTAGGAGGATTCTGACCTACACCCCAATGTAGATAATGTATTGATATATGAGTTCATTCATTTATTTAATTTCTCCATCTATTCTTCCAATAAGTGTCTGGTGACATATGTTATAGGTAGAGAAATAAAATAAAAGCCAAAAGATTGTGGCCAAGTATTATTTCAGCCGTGTCTAATATACTCAGGGAAATGTTTCTCTTGTCTTTCTAAGTAGACTTCTTTTCGCCCAGAGCTAAAAGAACCCACATTTACATCAAAAAAAGTCTACACTTTCTTCAAAGACAGGTGGTCATGAATCAGTCCAGGTATCTGGCTACAACAATAGGATTTAGCAGCGGCTGCAGTGGAAGGGTCCACTTTACAGCTATTTTTATGCAGGTTCTTTCTTCCATACCATTAAAAATATCCCTTGAAGTTAAATTAGCAGTTAGCAGTTAGCTGTTGTGGTGATGCTCCAGTAATGCCTCCTGGGAAGGAACCCAGCAACTCTCCATCTCCCCAGTCTTGTGTTAGAGGTAACTCCCTCCCATAATCCTCTGCTCACTAACAACCGACAGAAAAAAGGCATAGAACTAAGGTGGCTACCTAACAATAGTGAGGTCTGTGACTGAGTCATTTAACTAACCATTGATAAACCATAAGGCTCTGCCATTGCCAATACTGTTGAAAAATAGAATTCATATTGGAGCATCTTACTGAAGAGGTTGGGAAAAAAAATGCAAGACAGCACAAGAAGCATGGCATCCGTATGTCATCTTACCAGGTCAGGGATAGCACTTACCGAGGACACTTCTCGGTTCTTTTCCATGCCACATCTTTGACTGACCTGGGAAGGATTTTCTGTGTTTTCCATTGTGGCCATTGAATCCTGGAAATGTTATAGAAGGATCCAGACCACCTGTCTCTGCACCAACCTCACCAGGGATTTCATTCTCTCTTTCTAAGTAGCAGAATACTCCGGTCTTGGTTCTAGACTGTCCTCTGTGTTTAAGAGCTCACTGTCTGATGACTTGAAGACTTTTCTTGCTAATCGGGGCCTCTTGCAACTTTCCTTCTCTATTAAATGCCTACTAGGCATCTCAACCTCACACCTAACTCTCCCAGCCTCAAAGCCTGCTCCTCTTATGGCGTTCCCTAGCTTGGCAATAACAACTGCAACCTCCCTATTTGCTCAGAAACCCTTGACACCCTTCTAAATTATAGCCCACATCTTATTAATCAGAAACCCCTGTCATTTCCACATAAGAAAACGGAAGAGCATCCTTTTAGCTGCACGGCTGATATTCCAGACCAAGCCACCATCTTCCCTGACTCCTGGTTCCACTTTGTCCTCTTGAAGATCTATCTTTAATCTAGTGTGAGCTACCCTTTGAAAACATGTGTTACTTATCCCCACAAACTTCCAAGACTGATTTCTCATATTTCATTGAAAAGCAGTCATTGTAAAGCAGTACAAGGTCTACAGGAGCAGACCTTACAGCCTTGCTTGCCTGGCCTTTTATCACTCAACTCTTGTAGAGGGTAGCTGTTCTTACCATGCTCTAAAGCACAGCCCCTAGTGAGGTAGCAGGTAACTGTAATACCTGCCTATGACCTTGAAGTACCTGATCCTGGGGCATGGCCGCTTGGGGATCCTTAAGACCTGGGATGCACATGCGCAATGCTCTCTTCAATACCTTGTGATGTTGGAGGCTGGGATGGACCAGGGCAGATCTCGCCTAAGAACAGCGTTGGACCATGAGTTAGGTGTGAGGTTGAGATGCCTAGTAGGCATTTAATAGAGAAACAACAAATTCCTTAATTCTGCTTTGTGAATTAACCCCCAAATAAATTCCTTTGCTCATTAAGTAGACTCCCTGGATTGCTAGTGATATTTCTCCCTTTACACTCTATTACCCAAGTTCTTCAGCTCCAGTGATCTTGCCAAGCACAATTCTGCATGTGAATGTGCCAGTACAGTTGCACCTCGGGGCTTTGGTGTTTGACCCTTCCGCCTCCTCTGAACTTTCCCAAGTAGCCCTGTGGCTTACCCTATTTGTTCTGCAGTTCCGTTCCAAGACACTGCTTTAGCAAACACAGAAACTTTCCCATATGCAGTAAAGTTGTAAGTCCCTCCCTTTACAACATACTTATCCCCCGACCTTTGTTTTTCTCAATTGCATCTGTCATTAATGAACATTTTGTCCGCCTGATTTGTTTCCATGCTCTCTTGCCACTAAGTCATAAGCTTTGTGAGAACAAGGAGTTGATTTGGTTCTTGCTGGATGCCCAGCACACACAACAGTGTTCAACACATATGAATTATATTGAACTAATTTAAAACATGATTTTTATACTCACAGAGCTGTCTGTCAGCATTTTTCGTGATTCTATTTAATTAACAGTTTCTAAATAAACACTTGTTTAACTGGTACAGAATTAAGCCCATGACAGCCCATGTCCAAAGCCCATGTTCTGCCTTGTGTATAATTCTGCGCTCCATTAATGAAGTTACATTCTGGTGAGACATTTCCAACTTCTCCTGAGGACTTTTATTTGCTGGGCACTGTGAGGGTCAATACACTAGTTAAAGGCCACAAAAAGTGATGAAAGTATGTTTGTCCCTTCTCATTTACTTGGAATTACCTAGCAACTGATAGCAAGTGTTTTTGTTTGTTTGTTTTGTTTTGTTTTACTTTATAGAAGAACCAGGCCGAATTTCAGGTCTGAGCTCTTAGCATTATCCCATAATTCATCCAGTTAGGCGAGACTTGTCACCGTGTAAGCCTGCAACCAACTGGCAAAGAACCCTCCTCCTAGAAGGATTCAGAATTTCCTCTTATCATTTTGAAAATTCCAAAGTAAAGAAGTATTTATTCTTCTGGAGTAGATAACTTTCAGTTTGTTTTTCTTGGAATGGATCATGCGGCAATATACGACCTGAACACTAGCTACTATTCACAGATACAGACCAGTCCTTAGTGGATCAGCACCTCGAGTGTAATTTTGTTTCTTGTTCATTTCTCTGTATGATGCAAGTAAATGGGGTAGTGTTTCCTGGACCCAGACACCTGCCTTTGTATTCCCATCTTGCCTTTTGTTTGTAGGAGATCCTCCATTCAGAAGGTGAGCAAATGTAAGACTCTTCTGATGGAGGATTATGGCCTGAACTGTTGGAGACCTGCAAAGAACTCAAAACAATAGGGAGGAGTGTGGGGTCGAGGTGCTCCTTTAACTGCCAATTCTAAGCCGTTCCAACAGTCATGCAAAACCCCACCTTGGACTTACCTTGTTAATCTTTCTCTAGGTTTCAAGTTGACGATTGACATTAACCATCACCCACAGACACACAGACACAGACACACACACACACACACACACACACACATACAGGCACACACACACATACAGGCACACACACAGACACACACACAAACACAGACACACACACACACACATACAGGCACACACACACATACAGGCACACACACAGACACACACACAAACACAGACACACACACACACATACAGGCACACACACAGACACACACACACACATACAGGCACACACACAGACATACACACACACACACACACATACAGGCACACACACATACACACACACACACAGACACACATACAAACACAGACACACACATACAGACAGACACAGACACACACACACACACACACACAGACACACACACAGAGACACACACACACACACACACACACACACACACACACACGGAGAGAGAAAAAGTGCTCCAAATATATTATGCTTTTGCACATTTAAGATCACATTTTATAATATTCAACTGTATTTTTAAAAGATAATCAGCCTTTGTGAAAAGATACAATTCTTATTTTAAAAACCCCATGGATTATATGATTCCATTTACATGAAGCGTCCAAATGAGGCAAATCTATATATAGGGAGAAACTGAATTAACAATCGCCTAGGGCTGGGGATGGAGAGAGGATAAGTGAGGCAGGATTGGTACAAGGTGTCTTTATTAGATGGTAGGAAAGTTCCAAAACGAGATTACAGGAACGGTGTCACAATTCTCCATTGGAAATCACTGAATTGTGTGCCTTGCATAGATGACATCTCGATCATCCTTCATAGAACTTGTTTATTTATCTTTTTTCTATTTCATAAACACTTTGAGATCACCTCTTGACTATGTCTGTCCAACAGTCACCTGGTGAGCAGGTCAGTTAGCATGTAGCTGTTCACAGCCTGTCCTAGCTGAGGCACCATATTATCTACAAGATTGACAACAGGAACACAATGACCATGACCTCTGTCTCCAGGAGGTTCATGGTCTGTTGAAGGAATAAGATGAGCATGAAGTACAGTGTGCTGTACATCCTCTAGGAGTCCAATTTAGATCCATGTGAAGCAATCTAAAGCAGAAGAAAGACTATTTAATATTTAGAGCATTGTATTTGCCATGACAAAGAAAGACCTCATTTCTTTCTTTCCAGAGGGCTTATATTTTATTCATGCTCAAAGTACTCCCCTTTCTCCATTTACTGCTTAATGTATGTTTCTTGAATTAGTGTGTCAGCTAGGTTGTTAGATATTAGGAAGTGGTTACCTGCAAACTCGTCACGGAAAGTCCGTATTTAGCTTGACTTGAAGAAGCCTTTCAGAGGTGCTCAGAGGAGGTGATTCCTGACCTCAGTCTTAGAGGATGAGATTCAAAGGGAAGAGAAGAGGGAGGTGGACAAAGCGAGAGGGTACAAGGCACGTTTGGAGCACCTCTTTCTTTCCATTTTTCTCTGTCTCTGTCTGTCTCTCTGTCTGCCTGTTTGTCTATCTGCCTCTCTGTCTTTCTCTCCCTGTCCCTCTGTCTTTGTCTCTCTGTCTCTCTGTCTGTCTGTCTGTCTGTCTGTCTCTCTCTCTCTCTCTCTCTCTCTCTGTGTGTGTGTGTGTGTGTGTGAGTGTGTGTGTGTGTGTGTGTGTGTGTGTGTGTGTGTGTGTGTGATGGTCAATTTTTTAATTGTTAACTGGATTAGATCTAGAGTCCCCTAAGAGATGAACCGCTCGCCATGCCAGTGTATGTGTTGGTGGGATCTTGATTAGGTTATCTGAAATGGGAAGACCTGCCTACTAATACCTGTGACACCATCCCCTGGGCTGGAATTCCAGGCTGTATAAACAGTAGAGAGTGAGCTGAGTACAAGCATTTGTTGCACTCTCCCGGACTATGGATGCCATGTAACCAGCTGCTTCATGCCTCTCCTTCCTTGAATTCTCCACCGGGATGGACTGTAGACTGTAACCTGGAACTGTGAATCAAAATAAACCTTCCAGCCGGGCGGTGGTGGTGCACGCCTTTAATCCCAGCACTTGGGAGGCAGAGGCAGGCAGATCTCTGTGAGTTCGAGGCCAGCCTGGTCTACAGAACAAGATCTAGGAAAGGCACAAAGCTACACAGAGAAACACTGTCTCGAAAAACCAATAATAATAATAATAATAATAATAATAAAAAAAAATAATAATAATAAATAAAATAAACCTTCCTCCCTCAAGTTGCTTTGGTTAAAGTATTTTATCACAACAGGATAGAATGTATGTGCAAATGTGTGTGGAGGTGTGTATGTATGTGTAAGCCAGAGATCATCCACAGATATCATGTCTTGGGGTCCATCCAGGTTATTTGTTGAGACAGGGCCTCTCTCTAGTACCTGGGGCTTGCTGATTAGTTTACACTGGCAAGCCAGAGAGTACCAGAGATCTTCCTGTCCTTACCTCCCAGCACTGGGATTACAAACGCATACCACCACACCTTGTGCTTTTACATGGGTGCTGTGGACCAAATTCGGGTCCTGATGCTTTCACAGCAAGCAGTTTACTGACCAAACTATTCCCCAGCCTCTGCATATTTGTTAATACAAATACTTGCTACAGGAGTGAACATGCCCTTGTCATTTTAGTGGCTTAACAGAGTAGCCATTTTTTCTCCTTATTCAAAGTCCAAGGCTCAGAGCTTGGTCACGGGAGTTCATCTGGACACTGTGACTTGCAGCATCAGCCAAGGTGTCGCTATTTAGCCAGTGGTGGGGAAGATCCAGGAGTGTCTGAGAAACTCCTGGACAGAGGGCAGGCACGGACAGAGGGTTCATCAGCTATGTGAACATCCTTCATGCCTGATCACTGTCACAGGGTCCCACTGAATGCAATAACCACAGAGGAATGCAGTTCCTGGATAGGCCACCCTTCCCCCATCACCACAGCACTATCCATGGGAAGAAACAAATCTTTTATGGACAGCTTGATTTCTGACATTCTCACTTGAATAGTTCTATCTTTTTATGTCGCAAAAGGTAGAATTACACCTATTGATTACTCTCCCTTCGATCACTTTGTTTACGAATCAAGTAAGTGTGCTGAGATTGAGCACAAAGAACGTTAGAATTATATCTTGAGTAGAAAAGACAAGTATGCATTGTTCAGGCTGTGAGATGAGACCTGTTCAGTAATCATCTCGAGGGTAAAATTTCACTGTGGTCTGTTGTACCTAATAAAAAGTACACTCAATCATACAGAGATCCATAATCTACTTTTCTATCTATCTGAGGTCCCACATGGCCCAGTGAATGAATCAAAGCAGTTGGAAGGCACTTAGTGTCTTGAGCTAGATCTTGTTTGCCTGGATGTGGTTTACATCCACATCCCAAGATTTTGAACAAAACTGAAGGTTTAAGGACCTTCTGTAATGAGATAATTTTGAAAACAAAGGAAGGAGTCTTTGCTAATCCATTAGCACATTTTTGCATCTAGCCCCTCACATGTTGATAGAGATACCTCTGATGTATGTTTTTATTTCTTTCCATGAAATGACCTTGTTTTCAGAACATCCTTTCAAATGGTAAAAGTCAGAAGGAGCCAGTAGGATTATTCCTTGTCATTTTGCATTGTAGTTGGAATGAGAAATGTTCTCTGTAGACTCACAGATTTGAAAACTTGGCCCCCAGTTGGTGGCACAGTTTGGGGGAGGTGATGGAACTTTTAAGATGCAGTTTTGCTGGAGGAAGCCCGTTGCTGAGGGGGAGAGCTGAGACTTTATAGCCTCGCCCTTCTTCCCGTTCACTTTCTTTGCTTCCTATATGTAGTTGAGTTGTGATCTCTCAGCTTTCTGATCTCGCTGCCATGCCTTCCTTCCCTGCCGTTGTAGACCCTTAGCCCTCCGCAGCCTTAAGTAGCTTTTGGTCGTGGTATTTGATCACAGCAACAGAATAGTAACTGATGCTGGCAGTGGAATAGCTTCGATAATGTCCATGAAAAAGTCAAGTGATTTGCTTTGTTTTTCCTTTTTCTGGACATGTTTAGGGTAACTAAAAAACATATTCTTTTTATTAGGTGTTCGTGAGAAGTGAACAGACTCAAATCTTAAAATAATACCGTCATTTATTAAGAACTGTGCTGTGGGATGGTCTGTATGTCAAGTGTGTTGCTGATTGGTCAATAAATAAATCACTGATTGGCCAGTGGCCAGGCAGGAAGTATAGGCGGGACAAGGAGGAGAATAAAGCTGGGAAGTGGAAGGCTGAGTCAGAGAGACACTGCCAGCCGCCATGATGAGAAACAGCATGTGAAGATGCCGGTAAGCCACGAGCCAAGTGGCAAGGTATAGATTTATAGAAATGGATTAATTTAAGCTGTAAGAACAGTTAGCAAGAAGCCTGCCACGGCCATACAGTTTGTAAGCAATATAAGTCTCTGTGTTTACTTGGTTGGGTCTGAGCGGCTGTGGGACTGGCAGGTGAGAGAGATTTGTCCTGACTGTGGGCCAGGCAGGAAAACTCTAGCTACAGAACTGCCTGTCAACAGGAATGGATGAGGCAGGGGCAGGCTGTGCACAGCCTGGGGACCAACAAGCTCCTTTTTCTTTTTTCTTTCTTTCTTTTTGTTTTTTGTTTTTTTGTTTTTTGAGATAGAATTTCTCTGTGTAGCTTTGTGCCTTTCCTGGAACTCATTCTGTAGCCCAGGTTGGGCTCAAACTCACAGAGATCCGCCTGCCTCTGCCTCCCGAGTGCTGGGGTTAAAGGCGTGCGCCACCACTGCCCAGCCAAGCTCCTTTTTCTTTACAGCTCCAGGAACTGGACCCAGGGTCTCCTACATGTGAAGTATGTACACTAAAATTAAACTGTGCCCCAGCCCCATGCTCATTTCAAAATTACAGTTCTCACTTATGCTTAAATACTTCCCAATACCTCATCTTAGAGATGTCTTGAAATTGATTACCAAGAAAAGAAAGTTCTCATGAGAAAGGGAAGAGATGAGGAATATAGCCATGAGTTAGAATAAATTCAACAGGATTCACAATGATTTACCTGGTAAACTATTAGGGTACTATAAAGAGATGGTGTGGCCTATTCAGGGATATAAGCATTACAAACATATTAAAAAGTTCTCAATTGTTAAGAGTCCCATTTTACATCTCTAATTGCTGACATGTACAGTCTTATTGCCAAGGGGATGATTTATTCATCTTGTACCTGTAGGCTACCAGATACTATATTATGTTTTATAAATGTCTGATTCAGTTGTCCGAAGTAGGGATTTCCCCCCACCTCCTTTTAAAGATTGTAAGTTTCCCAGGGCAGTCGTAACAATACAAGCAGTAAGTGGTTTAAAGTCTATTACTTTATTTTCTCACAGCTCTCAAGGCATTAACCAACCATCAGACATGGGAGCAAACCTCTCAATATTATTTTGAATAGCAACTGTGACTGCAGAGGATTTTAGTACCTGGAAAAACAGTGCTGCCATTTCAGTATCTTCGAAGGTATCACAATAACTTTTTAATCCAGGTAGCTTGGAGGGTGTTGGAAAGTATTCGTGACATTCTATTAGGCCTCAAAGAGAATGTTGGGTAGAAGCTTAAAAAGAAAAGTGTTAGCGGAAGCCTGGAGCAGATGAGCAGGCTGTCACTGGGGTCAGGGAGAGGAAGGCAAATGTGAGTAAAGGCTTCAGAAAGGATGCTGTTGATATAATGACAAGGCTCTGGCCAGTGTTGCTTACAGTATAAAATAGGGTGCCTAAACATGATCTAAGATTTTCACACAGAATGCTCTGAGTCTCATAAAAGTGAGAGGATTGACTATTAAATACAAATACTTATAGGCATAGATAGATAGATAGATAGATAGATAGATAGATAGATAGATAGATAGATAGTTGGCTTACTTTCTTAATCTTTCTAAGTGCCAAATTAGTCAAATATTTGAAAAATGACTTCTAGGCAAAGCTCATAACTACAGAGCTATCAGGAAAATATGGCCTAAGATGTAATCCTATGGAAAGACTATAAGTTTTTTTTTTATTAAATCCTCAAAAAATAAAATCAAAGACAGAACTTCATGGGAAGTTCCAGATATAAGGGAAGGCCTAGGACCTTACAGACTTGCCTAGGACTCCTCCCCACTCGGGGATGGAACTGTTTAAATGCTTGAATTTCACACAGAGTCACCCAGCAGTCTCACAGGGAACTCTGGGTAGAAAGGGCTTGTCTTGAAGAGGTCTTCAGATAGGACATTTTCCTAATGATAGGTTTTGAATTAATGCACACAAATCCCATGCTGTTTCTGAGACGATGATTATGTTAGAAGCATGCTTAGGTTTTACTAAAAAGACCAGGACGAGTACAGTATATAAAATGTCACTTGCACTCCCTAAGCTTTTTGAACACAAATAGAGCATAAGAATGTGTGTTGTCTGATAGAAGAATCTATTTTAATAAAAAAAATTAATTTAAAAATTCAATGAAAGATTGTTAAGAAGGAAAAGCCAAGAACCTGGAGACTAGAACTCATTTTAAGGATTGTCTATTCATTTCCTAGGGTTTGCATAACAAAATCCCACAACTGAATGGTTTAAGTGTAACTTTACTTTCTTACAGTTCTGGGAGCTCCTTTCTATTGCCCCAGGAACCAAAAGCAATAGTGAGTACGTTTGAGACAACAGGACTGAGCTCCAATTGGGGAAAACAAAACAAAACAAAACAACAACAACAACAACAACAACAAAAAAAAAAAAAAAAACAAAAAAACGAGCAACCCTGCACCCAGCTGGCTTTCAGGGTTTCTATAGTCTACACAATGCTGTTTGCTTCCTGTTTTCCCTTTTTGAAATGCTACTGTCTTAGCATTTGGGCACATTGAGAGCTTTGAATATGTGAACTCTGAAGCTCACAGCAGGCAAGATGAATGACACCCAAAGAGTTATCTTCCAGAAACTACACCTGAGGAGTCTGTTCCACACCTCGATCCGCTTAAAGGAATGATGTCCTGTATTTCAAGTTCATGTTCTAATGAGGTTAAGACTTGGTGCTCATGTGGAAGGAGTTACATAGAATAAATGACTGGAGCAAGACATCATACTTGTTGATAGCACTTTAAGGCAGAAACTCTATCAATAGCTGAAAAATTGTACAGGACTATTTTTCTCTCTATGAAAGGTGATCCACAGATACTGCCGAGGTCAGTGACAGCCCTGTATGATACCCAGTGAAATGGTGACAACATTACAGAAGTGTGTGAGCAACTGTAAAGGGTTATTAACTCTCCACAGAAAGACATTTCGAAGGGTACCTTCAAAGAGTGCTTTCCATAAAGTCTCTCAGATGAACGACGTTGAGAAGAGATTTAAATGTCTTAACTTAGACATCATTATAATCCCCCTTCCCAAATATGTTTCATGTTCATGTTTTCTCTCACTTAACAAAGTAAATGAAATGACTTCATCTTCAACTTTTGGTGCCAAAGTACTAGTCAAGACTAACTATTATCTTTGCTACTGTGGTCTTTGACCTTAAAGATGGATATAGGAAAACAAAATCACTTGTAGAGTTGTAAGATCTTACAGACATCTTTCCTCAACCACTGTAGGGCCCTATTATACTTGTGATTTTTCAGAGGGTACTAAGGCATGGGCAGTAGGAGAGATCTGTTCTGCCTCTATACCTACACAACCATATACTTAGTTACATGCCAACTAGGCCTGAGCTTTATTGATTGTATTTTCTTATTATTTGTAGGCTAGCATCTGAGGCTTTGATTCAGGAGACCCAGCTCTTCGCAGAGCTAATTCCTAGAGTTATGTAAATGATTGCCTTTGAGCATACAGACCAACCAGTACAGAGACCACACCCCTGATCATATTGTATATCAAACTCATACATAGCACATCAGTATTGTCCCTACCTAAATCACCAAATGTACTAAACAAGTGAGGACTGCCTCATCCATAGATTTTGGTGCGTATTTGTGTTTGTTCTTTTCTAAACAATTTCAAATTTCCCATGATCCACTGATTTTTTTTTTTTGCTTGTGTTCATGTTTGTATGTTTGTTTGAAACAATTTTGGAAATTTTCTAGTTTTCCTTCTGACTTCATCTAGAAGGACATTTTATCTGACATATTTTTATCTTTTACTGAGATAATTTGTAACCTAACATATGGTTTGTCCCAATATATGGTCTAATATTCATGAGGAAGACATGTATTCTGTTGACAGTAGGCAGATTTTTCAGGATATTTCTATTAGTTCTTGCTGTGGAATGGTCTGTATGTCAAGTGTGTTGCTGATTGGTCAGTAAATAAATCATTGATTGGCCATTGGCTAGGCAGGAAGTATAGGCGGGACAAGGAAAAGAATTCTGGGAAGTGGAAGGCTGAGTCGGGGAGAGACACTGCGAGCCGCCATCAGGACAAGGAAGATGTAAGGTACCAGTAAGCCATGAGCCATGTGGCAAAGTAAAGATTAATAGAAATGGGCTAAATATAAGAGTAAGAGCTAGACAATAACAGGCCTGAGCTAATGGCCAAGCAGTTTAAATAATGTAAGAGTCTATATGTTTATTTTATAAGTGGGCTCTGGGACTGGCCGGACTTGGTGGCAGGAGCTGGAGAAAAATTCTCCAGCTACAAATGGCGCCCAACGTGGGGCAAGAGTTTCCACCTAAAAACTTAGAAAAAAGATTCTAAAACGGACCTAAAAACAGCTTCCTAATTGTCTCTCTCAAATAAGCGGCAGCTGCCGGTTTGAGCTACTGGCGGGTTCCTAGCGTGTGCTCTCGACCTGCAGTATGGTGGGAATGAGGCCTCTGCAAGTAGCACATTACACTATATGATAGATTTAGCCTTTGCTAGTACAAAACAAAAAAAAGAGGTTTCTGGGCTACACGCTACTTTGGTAAAAGTGTAGACCCACTATTTCTGAGAGTTATGGCTCCCAGAGCTGGCGGAAAGCGGACCGCCGCCATGTTGGGAAACTGAAATGGGCGGAACCAGCAGCCACAGCGCCAGTGCCGTTTCAGGCTTAGAAGGCTACAGTTTAAAGCAATAGGCTCAAGCTAATATAAAAAAATAAGCCACGTAAAGATGGCTACCACACAGAGAATCTGGATTATGTTCTCTTTGATATTCGTAACTGCAGAAAAACATTTGATTGTAAAAGCTGTTGAGTTATGCCAAAATGTATATTTTAAAGGTACCTTGACTTCAAAATTTGGATATAAGGATATGTTGCTTTGGAAAAGAGTCTCTGCTCTTGTTTCCACAGAAAGCCAGAGACTATGGATTTGTTCCAGATTAAGATACATCAGGTTTGACCAGCCAAGACCCCCTGAAAGGTCTCCAATGACACCATGGCCCAGATGATTCAACATCCAGAATGGTTTCAAGTCAACTGGCTCAGATATACAGCCTCACGGACTACTCCATGATCCTAAAATTTTCTTTCTGTCTCCAGAAGATACAGCGCCCCCCTCCAGCAGGAAGTAATAAGAGAAGCTACGCCCAAATTCCCAAATATACCAAGCTGGCTTTAGAGATGGAATTGGCTCACTCCCCCTCTAAACCCAGACATATTGCTCAAAAAAAAAAAAAAATGGTTAAGAGATTCTTATGTCCCAAATCAGAAGAGCCCTCTGGTGTGGGACAGAAAAAAAACAATATTTTTATTTAAATCAGGTTGATTATAAATACAATCTCTTTCTAAAACAAAAAGGGGGATATTTTAGATATGATAGGATAAAAAGGGTAGATTAATGAACCTACTTTTAAAGAATAACAACTTGTTTAAAATATTTTACATTGCTATAGATTTTAATTTATTGATACAAATTTAAACTTAATTTTGTTATACTATATATATTTCTATTCTTGTTTGAGGTATTATGTTTATGTAACTCATTTAAAATTATAATGGATAATTAAAAAATAGATTAATAATTAATCATCTATGATAATCATATTTATAGCCATGTTAATTAAATCTTCTAGATATACATAGTTATATTTCAGATAGATAGGTAGTCTTCAAACACTTCAAAGACCTACAGAATATGGCATTTAAAATATTTTAAAAATTTAGACTTTCTGGACAATGAGACATGTCTGCTCCTGACAGCACCTATTTACTTCAGAGAGGAGGATGGGCATCAAAGACACTCCATACGGAATTTATCTTCACCTTGACAAAAATAGCCATTTGGGCAAGAAACTGTTCTTGCCTGGACTGCCTGATCAACTGGACATACAGGACCCATACAAAGATGACCATGGAACTTTAATTGACAAAATAGTCCTTCAGGTTCCTGCTTTGCAGAGAAAACTGCCAGACATTCTACAGGACACAGAAAAAAATAAATAAGAGACTCTAGGCCTATGGGCTAAAGACAGATGCCCCAACTTTACAAAAGAACTTTGAATGACTGTCCAGGCTGCCAGCTGTCTCTGTCTACCCTACAAGACTCCTAAAAGTTGCTTATATCCTTCTCCATTTCTCAGGTAATAATATATCCTTCTGAGGTCTTTGATATGGTTAAAGACTAGATACTTACAATTTTCCTTAATTATAATAAAAGATAAGTTAGATATAAAACCTTAAACTTACAAATATAAGATAGATAGGATCTCTTCTTTAATACTGTAACTATAATTCTTGCTTGTTATATATAATTTTACTATATTAAAATTAAAACCTTCCTTTTTAAGAAAAGAAAAGGGGAAGTGCTGTGGAATGGTCTGTATGTCAAGTGTGTTGCTGATTGGTCAGTAAATAAATCACTGATTGGCCATTGGCTAGGCAGGAAGTATAGGCGGGACAAGGAAAAGAATTCTGGGAAGTGGAAGGCTGAGTCGGGGAGAGACACTGCGAGCCGCCATCAGGACAAGGAAGATGTAAGGTACCAGTAAGCCATGAGCCATGTGGCAAAGTAAAGATTAATAGAAATGGGCTAAATATAAGAGTAAGAGCTAGACAATAACAGGCCTGAGCTAATGGCCAAGCAGTTTAAATAATGTTAGAGTCTATATGTTTATTTTATAAGTGGGCTCTGGGACTGGCGGGACTTGGTGGCGGGAGCTGGAGAAAAATTCTCCAGCTACAGTTCTGATTGTTACACTGAGTTAATTATGTTCTTGACTTCCTTATGAGGCTTCCTCTACTTGTTCTGTTCATTATTGAGAATGGGGCAGTGAAGTATTCAACTATTATAATAGAATTGTTTCTATTATAACATTTACTTCATATGTTTTAGAGATCTGAAATTAGCTGCATGTGTGTACATTAGTATTCCTGCCTACTCATTCCTGCCTTTGAACTCCTCTAGTGAACCTTTCAGAAAAGCATATTTTCTATTAAAATTTTCCTTTTGCATCCTTTTAAAGTTTTGTCTTTAACAATATTTCTGTTTTGTTCATATGTCACTTTCTATATATTTTTTACGCTTGTTCCTTTAGTTCTTTGATCTTTAATAAAATTGAAATCTTTTCCTACTAGAACTATCATCAGATTTCTTATAGTTTCCAGTAGGTTTTTTTTTTCTTTAAATCAGGCATCTTCTGTTTCCTGTTTTTGTTTTTGTTTTTTTTCCCATATGGCTTGTGATTTTTGTTATCATTCTTGTTGTTAAAATCTAGATATTTGCCTTCAACATTGTGGAACTATGGGTTAAGGTTTAAATGTGAATGTTCCGCATAGGCTACTGTGTTTGAATATATAAATATATGTGTAGACGAATTTCTAAGCAGTCTTACAAAATAAAGAACACAGAGTCAAATATAGGGGTGAAAGCCTTAGAGATCAGGGAAATAGTACCACCTGACCTCACCAGCTCTGTAGCCTCCAAAAAAAAGAGACTACTTCCTGTCTTCCTGCGCCTTTATTGCCTTGCTGTTGCTCTTCTGCCCTCTCATTGGCTCTTAACCCAGCTACCTCACTTCCTTGTCACTGTCTGTCTGTATAGACCTGCAGGTCTCTATGGTTGGTACTGGGATTAAAGGTGTGTGTCACCACACTTAGCTGTGTCCTTGAACACACAGAGACTCTACCTGCCACGTGATCGGATTAAGGGCATGTGCTACCACTGCCTGACTTTGGTGTTTACTGGTTTGCTATTTCCTCTGATCTCCAGGCCAACTTTATTAACATACAAATAAAATATCACCACATTTCAGCACAAGTAAAATATCACCACATATACGTTTAAATATATGCCCAGATGGAGGCACTGTTTGGGGAGGATTATAGCAACTGTAGTATACTGGCCCTAGCTGACAGAAGTGACCCGGCCCAGCCCTAGTTCTGACCCATTCTCTGCTTCTTGTTTTACCATCACTTTGTGGCCAGACACTTCACGCCCCTACCAACGGTGACTGAGCCATGCTTGTTGACATCCCTTACCCACCATTATCAACCAAAACCTCCTGAAGCCATGAGTCAAGACAAACCCTCTACCCTTACGTTCCTTCTGCCAGGCATTTTTGTCACAAAGATGAGGAAAGTAAGAAATATATTGTGCCATCACTCTTCCACTCTTGGGGGTGTACTTGGGTGTTGTGGGTGTTGGTGGGTGTTGTGGTTGTTAGTGGGTGTTGTGGTTGTTGGTGGGTGTTGTGGTTGTTGGTGGGTGTTGTGGTTGTTGGTGGGTGTTGTGAGTGTTGGTGGGTGTTGTGGGTATTAGTGGGTGTTGTGGTTGTTGGTGGGTGTTGTGCTTGTTGGTGGATGTTGTGAGTATTGGTGGGTGTTGTGGTTGTTGGTGGGTGTTGTGGTTGTTGGTGGGTGTTGTGGTTGTTGGTGGGTGTTGTGGTTGTTGGTGAGTGTTGTGGGTGTTGGTGGATGTTGTGGGTGTTGGTGGGTGTTGTGGTTGTTGGTGGGTGTTGTGGGTGTTGGTGGGTGTTGTGGGTGTTGTGGTTGTTGGTGGATGTTGTGGGTGTTGGTGGGTGTTCCAGTTGGTGGTTTGCTTGTTCTGTTGTTTTCTAGTCTACCGTTGGTACTTGGGAAACCTCTCCTGAGCATATGAAGAGACATTCTAATTTCATCTGTATTGCAGCTGCTTTAGAGTGTGTGGGGAGTGGGGAGGTGTTGGGGGTGGGTGGGTAATGCAACAATGTGATGTGAATGTTGCAACAATATTGACTGTTGCCTCTGCCTGATCCGAAGTGGTAATCTGAGGCCATAGCACAAACTGCTGCCCTTCAGCGGCCAGAGTCCCCTTTGCATGCATGCTGACTCTCTCAAGCTTTGTGTAGATGCCCCAGGAACAGGTACACAGCTGCCTACCCGGTAGCTAACAATGGGGAATAGGTAGTTGATAGTGTGCTAAGAGTTCAAATTGATTGGGCATTAGCCAATTTGCAATCCAAACCTTCCTCTGGATGCTTCAAGCCATCAATAAACTCCTGAGTTCCAAAAATAGTTATGGCAGACAGATTTGGCCAGTGAGATTGCTTTCTAAGAGGGGAGAGATACACTTTTCAGGTGTTTATTACTCTGCTATCTTCCCAGAATTGTTTCTAGCTGGCTTCATGTGATTTCTCAAGCACTAAGCATTCTGAAATTGGTGTCCTTTTCATAGTCCCTTGTCCATTGTGTCTGACAAAGATGTAATCCCCCAAATGGGCTCTGTAAAATTGGGCAGCAGCCTCCTTTGGTGACTGCAGTCATTTGTCATTGGGTATGGCCTGCATAATGCCACACTGGAATCTGCAGAGGGTGATTTTTTTGTTCCTGTCTAACTGTACAGTGTCTGATCTCCATAGGATGTTCTGTTTAGGGGACACACAATCTCACATCAGGGTATCTGGTTCTTAGTATCTACTCTTTATTCCAAGTTAGTTGAGTATTGATTCAGTACCAGCCAGCCATTTACCCTAACCCCTTCAAGACATTCCCGAGTATACAAGGATTGTTATTGATTCAACTTCCCAAGAAAAAGACAAAAGTGAGAATACCCAAGATCTGCAAGTTTCCAAGATACACACACACACACACACACACACACACACACACACACACATTAACCTTCCACTCCCATTCCTATACAAACCTTTGATTTGTGAACAATGGATTATCATGCAATCTCTGAAGAGATGTAGCATTTCTTATCTATAAATTCAACTGTTATTTTCAACATTACCTAAGTCTTACTTCATCCCATCTTGATTCATCTTTCTTCCCCGTTGTTATTACTTATTTATATGGGTGCCATAACAAAAATGCATGATAACAACAACCTAAGAAAGACTAGTTTCTATAGGCTTACAGTTCCAGAAGGTGCATTCCATCACAGCAGTGAAGGGGTAGGAGCAAGGGACGGCTGATCACATCGCAACCACAGTCAGGAAGCAAAACTCAATGAACACAGGCATGCAGATGGCTTTTTCCTTTTTATTCAGTCCTTGCCTCCAGACAATGAAATGACACTGCCTACTTCTAGGGTGGTCTCCCCACTTCAATTAGCATAATCTAGATAATCCCTTGCAAGCACGCCTTGAGATTCTTGTCTATGGTGATTCTAAATCCCATCAAGTTAACAGTCAAGATTAATGTCACATCTACCAACAAAGCATAGCATGAGGTGTTGCTAGGACCTTTTCACTTGTCTTTTTAACAAGCTAGTTACCAAACTAGCGCCTGAACTTTGTACAATTGAATGAATGAAATGAAGGAATCCAATATATATCATACAAGGAAGTATTGGGGGGAAAAGTTAAAACTAATTACTCTTGATAGCTCAGTAAGTATTGTTCTAATGAAGCATTCATTCATGCCTTGTGGCAGAGGTTGGGGCTATTAACTGAAAGTTCACTTTGACCCTAATGTTAGGAATGTTCCTCTTGGAAGATGTTATGACAACAAAGACTGGAAGGGAAGACTTGGGTAGAGGAAACAAAAGGAAGGTCTCTTGGGGTTGGTAACCTGAGCGGAGTCATAAGGATGAGTGAAGCTGGTCAGGTGATAGTATGGTAAAAGGATAAACCAATGACATTCTAATCGTAGGAAGTGGCTGGACTACACAGATGAGCACAGGATAATGGGGGAAAGAGCTGCAAATAGCTTGAATTCACTAAAACAGAAAGTGTAGAACAAGATGTGGTGGCTGTTATGCCACAGAGGAAAGCTGGGTCTCAGTGCAATTGAAACAGTGGCTCTGGGCTTTATTCTCTAGAACAGCACAGTCCAGATTCATTTGAGGATATATTCCTTGTTTTGTTTTGTTCCCTATGTCTCTAAACGGATTTATAGGGTTTTTTTTTTAATCTCAAGTATTATCTCTGATATCATGGTCTTAATGTGCCATCTAGTTGATGGTTTATAAGAATGAACATTAAAATAAATAAAAGATAACTGTTAAATGTTCTTCTGTGAACTACTTAAAGTGATTGCACTTGCCACCCTATGCTTCGGTGCTATTTATTTCAGTTTCGAAGAAACATTGAAGAGCTTTGAATAGTGGTGCAGGATGAGTGTCCTCGAATTATAGAGAAGAGTGTAGCCCTGGTGGAGAAAATGACCTGGAGGGAGAGGGTAAGGCTTTGTCAAGGAGACTAGTTAGAGAACTTTTCACTGTTACCCAGGCAAGGCAGGAAAACACTTGCCACATTCCAGAGGCTAGTCTGGGTACCAGAATTTAGATGTTAACTGCTAAAATCATTGTCCTTAAAAAAGTTTATATTGTAATGATGGGAATGGTGCACAATAAGCAAAAAAAAAAAAAGTTTGTAGTCTTAAGTAAATAAAATAAAATTCAAGAGTGACAGGAAGAGGTGGGAGGCTATGGGGGCTACACAGCTAAAGGTTAGTAATGGCGATTTCTTGAATTAGGATTAGAATAAGCCTCTGTGAGGAAAAGATACTGAGATGTCAATAATAAGCAGGAATCAGTTATGGATAGGAAAGAATGAAGCAGTTAGATTTTACAGATGTTTAAAAAATAAAATTTGATGGTCTGTAACATTGACTAGGTGAAACAGAAGGCTGAACCAAGGACTGATCAAAAGCCTACATTAGGACTTCAAACCCCATTGACCAACGTAACTGGGGCCTCTTTCAATTTCGTATGGCCTGGCCTTAATTTCATTCTGATCTCCATTAATCAGCCAGATAGCTCTGTTAGATGTTTGAATATTATAGCTATTCTTTTTGGAAAATGTACTGTTCATCATTCTTTGGTTCAGTGCCAAAATCTGAATCTCCATATTTTTCTCTCAAATGGAATAGTGGCCTATTCAGTTGTCAAGTGAACCCTAGTATTGTCCATTTAAAATGTGCTTTTAAAAACCATGAACAAAGCTTTGGAATTGGTGAGTTTTTATGAAAACTTGTGGCCAAAACTCTGCTGATTTCATTCCAAATGAATTAATAAAAACCCTAAGGGTCTGTTTAATGCAGTTTTATGCTAAACATATTCAATTTTATGTTGGAGTGACGGCTTCTTTTAGCAGTGTTGGAGACTGCGTACAGGAAGCATTTAATTATGAATGCCATAATTTGCTCAGTTGATATCTCTCTTTCATCTGTACACTATAGATAATTTCCCCTAAATAAATGGAACCATGAAAATAATATTTAAAACAGAAAAACAAAAGTGTATTTGCTTGTTAGAAACAAAATAGCAAGTAGTCAAAACTAACTGCCCTAGTGGCAAATAAGTATTTCTTAAATTCAGATTGCTAGATTATCATCTGTTCACTTAGGAGCGCTTCCTGGATAAGAATTAGAGGGCATGTTTTTATAAGTAACTTGGGGGTTTTGTTTTGAGTGGAAAGCTGATTTAAAGTAAAATTAAAACTACTCATTTGTGTATTTTTAACACTTTCCAGAAAGCCATTATATAAGACGACACCAGCAGCAGCACTTGGTTTTATGTGTAATGAATTAGTTAGAAGTATAAATTTCATTCTCTTCCCTAAACTAGGTTTTATTCCGGGGACAGAGCTCATTGGCTCAAGTGGGTCCCTTAATGGAAACGGTAAGAAAGTGGAAAATATTTGTAAATCTCAGCCTTCTTTTCATTATGGAAGTTTGCGTTTAAAATGTTTGCTACTACTTACAGCAATTACAACATAAAATTGCAAAGTGAAATTTTCTTTAGATTTAGAATAAGAACTAGAGTGTATTTTTATTCCATTTCCTGTTATATCATTACCAAAATATAGATTGTTTTATGATTCCTAGCTCTGTTCCTAACTCTTCCAGATTCTGAGTCAGGCGGTGAATACCCACAGGCCCAGGAACCACTCTGTGTAATGAACGTGACAGATGAGGCCAAGGTGACGTGGTCACAGCAGCAAAATCAATTGCCTTAAATGTTGGTCTAACCGAGAACATGTCTGGTTTGATTTTCAATCCACCAAGATTCACACTTCCACTTAACAATAGAGTAGACAAGACCTGACCAGAGATAAGTAACTGCTTAACAACTCAGGGCTTCTTGACCCTCCTGTCAAAATGCAAAACACTTATCCCTGCTATTTCTTCCCTGGATTTCTAGCAGTGTGGAGATAGACCGAGCTGCATTTGATATGTCACGTACTGAGACTGATCTCTGTAAAGATTCAGCAGTAACCTTAAAATATATACTTCTCAGTTCATTTTTGCAAGTAACCACATTTTTATTCTTAATTTGTTCTTTGAGAATTTCGCACACACACACACACACACACACACACACACACACTATAGAAATGTGATCATGCACACTTTTCATTTGCCCTCTTCAGCACACACACACACACACACACACACACACACACACACACACACTATAGAAATGTGATCATGCACACTTTTCATTTACCCTCTACAACTCCTCCTGGGTTTTTTTTTTTAATGACATGCCCCCTTTTTAACTTCATGTCCTCTTACTTTTTGTAATAACTCATTGAGTCTAATCAGTGCTGCCCTGATATACATAGGTCTTAGGCCAACCACTGGAGTGTGACAGCCAACCAGTGTTGACATCCTCAAAGAAGAACAATGATCAGTTCTCAGTTTCCCATAGCTCTTCAGTTGGGAGTGAGCTGGTTTGACCTGGTTCCGGTCTTTTGCAGGGAGGCATGCGTACTGTGAGTTCATGAGTACAATAGTCATGCCATGTCCAGAAGACAACGTTTCAAATCGCTCATCCTCATCCTCCAGCTCTTCCATTCTTTCTGCTCCCTCTTCCCTGAGCTTTGCTGGAGGCTTTGATAACTATGTCTCATTTAGAGCTTAGCACTCAGTCGTTTCTCTTTAGCACTTGGACCAGGTATGAGTATCTTCACTGACTACTGCTCACTGCTTCTCTGACCAAGATTGACAGCAATCCAGGTATACAATGTTGCTGGAGTTTTCTCCAGTCCTGCCTGGCCCACAGTCAGGACAAATCTCTCTCACCCACCAGTCCTGCAGCCACTTAGACCCAACCAAGTAAATACACAGAGACTTATATTGCTTAGGAATTGTATGGCCGCAGCAGGCTTCTTGTTATCTAGTTCTTATATCGTAAATTAACACATATCTATTAGTCTATAAGTTGCCATGTGGCTCGTGGCTTACTGGTACCTTACATCTCACTTGTCATGGAGGCGGCTGGCAGCGTCTCTCCTGACTCAACCTTCCTGTTCCCAGAATTCTCTTCTCTGCTTGTCCTGCCTATACTTCCTGCCTGGCTACTGGCCAATCAGAATTTTATTTATACAGAGTGATATCCACAGCAATACAAGCAGAAGCATAAAAAATATAGAAATCAGTCTAATATCATGTCCATTTAGTAAGATAGCAATGGAAGGTTCCAGCCCAGGCCTATGGCCTCACAGCCATGGGCTTCTCCCTAGGTTTACAGTACCAGGCATGAATTCCTTCCTGTGGAGCAAGTGTTAGAGGAAATATTGGCATAGAGGGCTTTCAAAGGCAAATTAGTTTTCTGTTCCAATGTCTATTTTTCAAGCTGCTGAGCTATACTACATTAGTAGCTTTGGAAGGTAGCTAGGCTATGGTTGAAAAGAACCAAGCTTAGAGTCAAAGAACTTGAGTCTGTGTCCACTTCTGCAGGCTCCTTTGTTTAAGTCACTTGTACCACCCTCCAACAGTGCAGCCTTAGCATCCAGCAGCCCCTTCATGCCCTGCTCCAGCAATGAAGCCGTAGGGACTCAGTCTTCTCATGCAATCTAAATCCTCCTGTGCCTGTGTCTCCATTTGTCTTTCCTCTGCTGGCAGTACCTATCACTCATTTTCTCCTAAATTCAACCTGTTCTCCAGTGCTTAATTTTCCCATCCAAGTGGTCTCCTTGTCCTCCAAATCCCCCCAAACCCCTTTAGCAGTACACGCTCAGCCCTGGCACAGGTCCTGTCTCCCGGCTCTAAGCATCCTCTCAAGAGGATGCCTGTGTTTGACTCCTCTTTGTCATGTCATTGCCTCAGGGTGACATATGCATTGTTGAAGGATCAACTGGCTGAGGATTAAAGAACTTTGGTTTCCTGACTGATAAAATGGGGGAAATGGTGCCCATTCCACAGACTGTCTTCAATTTTACACCAACTAAATATGGTCAGTGAATAGCCTTTGTAAACAATGGTGTTCTGTAACAATGTAGGATGTTTTACCATCATATGAAAGGAACTAAAAACAGTATCAAATTATCCTTAATCTATAGCCAAAGAAGAAAATAAGGGAAGCTGGAGAAACTGTTCAGCAATAGAAACACTTGATACCCTTGCACAGGACCAAATTCCGTTCCAGTACCTACTTCAGACTGCTCATAACCTGTCACTCCACCTCCAGGGGTCTGATGCCCCCTTCTAACCTCTGCAGACACCCCATACACAAACACACACATACACATGAATAAAAGGAGGGGAAAAATATTGGGTGAAATATATGGAAAACTCATTGCTTGAGAACTGAAAGCAGAGATTCCATCTCTGAATCGGTCTTATCGGATAGGTAAGAATGCTGAGAAAGATGTTGTTTTCTTTAGTTGTGAGACTATGTATGGTTGATAGTGGCTTGGAGATTGGATGCCTTTAAATCTGTAGTTGCTCTCAAGCTGCATACTTGTTCTCCAAACTGGAACTTAAAATGAAGTACTGAATGGGTCTCTGAATGCACATCACCACAAAGGCAGGTTGAGAAAGCTTTAAAAGTAACCAGGCCATTCACCAAGCCTTTTGGCAGGGGCTGTTGGTAGGCAGCCTGGCATGCATCAGATATGCCAAAGATACTTAGCATGACTCTAAAGACTCACATGGTTCAGGGTATTCCATTCAAAATAAAAGCCAAAGATTAAAATTATGACAAGTTGATGTATTTGCCTCTGTGTTGACTACTCGAAAATGGGCTCAGACTGGAGCAGTAAGCACAGGGCTTCCATGGGTCTGCACCAGGTCTTATGCATATATATTATAGTTTTCTGTTTAGTATTTTTATGGGACTCCTGAGTGTGTGAAGGAGTAGGTCTCTGATTCTTGTGCCTTCTCTTGAGCTCTTTTCCATCTGTTCATTTGTCTTGTCCAACTTCGATGTGATGGCTTTTGTTTTATCTTTTATTTTGTTATCAAAAAATGGACTCTGGATTTTGTAGTAGTATATAAGACTAATCAAACAATTCAGAGTGTGACAAATGGTGAGATACAAAAGGCAATGCTCCTTTCTTGGCCTGGACCATTAGATTATTCTCCAACCTTAGGAGCTAACAATGTTGTTCAGTGAGGGCACAGCCAGAAGAGCACCTGAGCTTTCATTATAGGTCTGTAATTTGTTAGGAGTTATTTAACCTGTCTATTTTTATTTAACACCTGCAAAATGGAAAAACATTATGAGACTTAAATAAGATAATGAATGCAAACATTTAATACAACGTCTATTCTGTAATACAGATTCAATAAATATATCTACGGTTTCCTGAATATTGGGGACTTCGCAAAACAAATGAACTTCCTATTTCTCTTATAAAGACCATTAAACAATAGAAGCCGTGCTCTGCTTATCTTTAACATAGGGAACTGACATCACAGGGATGTTTTGTGGATCAAATGAAATTAAAAGACTAAAGGAACATTATAGAATTCTATGAAAAGTGAGGCACTAAGAGGGACATAGAATTTCTTGGGGGAGCAGGAGTTTGAATGCACTGGTCTATTTCAGCTCCTTCTGAATCCCCTTACAAGTGACCAGCGCATGTAAAATAAGGAAGAAAAAAAAAAGAAACTGTGTCAGCATGAGAATTAATAATGAGTAACATTCAAAGGTTTCTGCAAGATAAAAGACAAAATGACTGGGATTGAAGATAGGTAAGATGTGTGGGAAGCAACCGATGGAAGTACGATGGTCGTGCCTGGAGACCTGGAAGACTGGGAGAGGGAAGTGAAGAAACAACAGGGTGAGATGTCAATGGATCCTAGAGGTCCCCCTGGGAAGCATGCAGGCTGCCAGAGGTCAGCAAGAGAGGATCGCGAAATGTGTTCACTCCTGGCTTACACTTAAGGGAGACATTGTCACAGTCGGTTCTTAATGAGGACAACTGTGACAAGAATGAGGACATTGCCCCAGTTCACTCCTGGCTGCTCATTCAAGTGTAGGGAAGAAACAAGAGAATCTAGAGAAAGAAAACACCTATGACTGTTCTGTCCTCTCCTAACTCGCCATAGGTCGGCCGGCAATTCGAGCTGTCAGCATGCATCAGAATCATGTGGGAATCTGTGCAAATGTAGATTGGCGGGCCCACTTTCACAGATGCTAGAGCAAGACCCAAGAATTCTCGTTTGTGGCAAGTATCCAGGAGATGCTAATGCTGCTGTGCTAGGGACCACCACCCTGTGAGAGAATTTCTCCAGACATGCACTACGTGGTAATACTGCTATGTGCAACTGTTTAGAATAGGATTTAAATGAATAAGAAAATTATGCAAGATGTGTTGCAACAGTTCCATTTTAAATATACAAGATCTACATCGTCTATGGGTACCACACTGAACAGCACAGGTACAGAATATTTCATCATTACAGAAAATCCTCTTTCAGGACATGTATTTGTACTTCAGGACTAGATGTCCCAAGAATTACATGCGTGTCAGAACACTGGAAGTTCACCTGAGATTTGGTTTTTCTCCTCTCCTTCCTTGTGCATCCTGAAGATGAGAAGCACTCCCTTGGTGTCTGAGAGAACTCACATCAGTTCTCAAAGTAGACAATCATAGACAAATGGAAAAGGGCCTGGTGCTTGAAATGACACCTCACAAAAAGAAAGCATGTTCTGGGGAACAAAAAACACTACCATTCTATCAAACAAAATCATTCTTAACAAAAGCATGTTTCCAAAAATATAAATGCCAAATGGACATCAACAGTCTTCAGAAGATGTGGGCCATATTAAATTAGAATAAACAGTTCTGAAGAGTTAAAATATGAGACAATAGAGGATTCATATAGTTGAACAATGTTCATATCAAATTCAAAAGTACAGCACAGGAAAATATATGTTGGATTTTCAGAAACCCAAATTTGTGAAGTAGAAGACAACTCCAAACATTCAGTACACAAAAGGACAGATAGGGAAAGATGAAAATTTTCATATGACAAGACAAACACAGAGGAATATACATTAGCTCAGAATGCCCAGGATGGGTACTTCAGAAGGAAGAATCTAACTAACAGGAAAAAAAAAGCAAAATAGAAACTAGAAACCTTTTCTCCATTATGATTTAAAAAAATTTCTTGAATAATAAATGACAGACTTATTGGATACAGACAAAATATCAGACAAGAATAGGCTTTTCCTAGGAAATTTAAATCTTTATAATCTCAAGGATAAGATAAAAAACATCCTACAACTATGTAAATAGAAACTAATATAACAAAATTGGGTACTTGCCTAAATAATACAATTTTCTTGATATTAAACACTTTTCAACTCCAAGGATCCAGAAGAAGATGGAGAAATGTCTCTAGGGTATTTAATGAAATGAATAAGGACTTGAGATAGAAGAATTATATGGCCAGAGAAAGTATTCCATTATTTATCCTATTTTTGGTGAGTCCAAAATGTTGTACCTAGTTCATTTTCTATACTAATTTGTATTACCAACCAAAAACTATCTTTTGATATCTCTTAAACTTACACAATTTACATCTTTTTAGTGAGTTTCTTTTCTGTGTTTGTTAATAAGGGAAACTATAACTATAATTATCTAGTCTTCAACTCCATCAGAGACCCAAGAAGGAAATAATATTACCCGAGTAAACAGGAAGTGCAAGCAAGCGACTTCCAAAAAATGTGAGAGATGACAGAAATGGCTGGCTGCCTGGACAGTCATTCAAGATTCTTCTGCAATGTTGGAGCATTCATCTTTGGCCTATAGGCCTAGCATATCTGACAGACTTTTCTGTGAAGCAGCATTCTGATAGGCTGTCCTCCCTTGTTTTAGCAAGGTTCAGCAGTCCTTTTTGTATTCTGCTTGTCCATTTGGACAGCATATTGTCAGCTGTCAAGGCAGGGGCATTTTCTTGCCCAGTGGCTATCTTTTGCCATAAAGAAAGTAGACTCCATAAGGAGTTTCTTCAGTGCCTATCATCTTCTCTGAAGTAGGTTGTGTTGCCAGGAGCAGACTGTCATTTAAAAAAAAAAGAAACTCTGTTAATAAAACATTTTATACCATATTCTGTAGATCTCTGAAGTATTTCAAGATGACATGTCTATCTAAAATATATCTCTGTTTAACCTTGAAAACATACCTAACCTGACTACAAGTTTGATTGTAATAGGTGACTAACATCTTGCATTTCTTTATTATCTTAAATAGTTTGTAATAATAACTTTCAAGGTCTAGCAATTTGCATTACATTGTTAAATGAGCTGTATATGTATAATATCTTGAACAAGAGTAGAAATATATATAGTATATTTTAATAAAATTAATCTCAAATTTGTATCAATATACATAAGCCCAATCTAATGTACAATATTTAAAACTAGTAGTTGCTTTTTAAAAATAGAGTCAATTTTTTATCTTATAATATCTATATTTTCTTTTTTTCAGAGTAGATTCAGTAATTTACCTATTGTCCTATCATATCTGTATCTACCTTTTTTTTTTCAAAACAAGAACCCTGAATCTAATCTCCTTTGTTTAGCCTTTTTCCTGACCATTAACAATAACAACTTGTAACCAACCATCTTAAATAATGACAATTATCCATAACCCCATTGAATGATCAAAAAACATCCACCCCACTTCTTGGGAATGTGGGCATCATATTCTAAAAAATTGCTTCCTGCTGTCTGGGGATGACAGTATCTTTAGGGGATTCTGAAAAGAGAAATTGGGGGTGAATTGTCAAGTCCTAGGAGAGGTAACTGTATCATTTGTTATCCAATCTCTGCATAATCAGAAAGTGCAGGGCTTGTCTCAAGTCCTGGCTAGAGTAGTCTGTGAGGCTGGATCATCTTAGCCATATCAAAATTGTCCTGGGCAATTTGGAGTCCAAAGCCGATCTTTGGGTAGTGTATGTCAGCATGGTGGCATTATCATAGTCCATGTAGAATTATTGTTGTGGGATCCCATCATCTTTTTGGAGACTTCAGAGATCATATTAGGATAGATTATAATTTTTCTTGCTAATTTTTTTTGGGTAGTTTTCCTTTCATCTTTGGATGCTTATTTGCCCAAAGGTCTCTAAATTCTTTCAGTTCATTGTTTCTATTTTCCTGAAAAGACAAAAACAAAACCCTTCCCCAACCCTAACTTTTAGGAATTTCCAAATCTAATCTTTATTAATTTTGATTTATTATTTTTATTTAAATTTTTGTTTTATTACTTAAAGCTGTTATATCATCCAGAGCAGTATGATTTCTTATAATAGGCATTAGGTTTTGTAATTGCTCTGGGAAGGAGTTTTTTCCATAATGACAGGAAAGGATTGAACAGAATTTGACATGGGGGCCTGTGAGAGGTCCCCCAGGGCATTTCCCAATGGCAAAGGCAAGAGATTACCTTGTCTGTCCCTTGTTGATCTATATTCATCAGTCCAATGTCTGCCTTTGCCATATCTTTTGCATAATCAGGAGGGAGGGAGTTCTGTTGGGATTATTTCTTGAAAAAACATTGTTTCTAGAAATTGTTTATAGTCCCTTCTTAGATGACCTTGTTTACCACAATTGAAACACTTGACATTATGATTTTTCTTCAAACCTCTGGAAATCATCTCTCCTATCCAAACATCATCATCATGATGAGATTTAATATTAATTGTATCTCAGATCCATTCCTCCAAGGGTGCTTTGATCTTGCCTTTAACAGCCTAATTTCCCTTTTGCATTGTTCATTAGTATTTTCAAAAGCCAAAGATTCAATTATTATTTTTCTAGCTTCTGAATTTGGTATCATTTTATATACTGTTGAAATCAATCTTTGTAAGAAATTGGTGAAGGTTTCTTTTGGGCCCTGTATAACTTTAGTAAATGACTCAATTTTTTAAAATTTCTTCTATTCTGTCCTAAGCATTCAAGGCTGCTTTGTGGCATAAAGCCAGGGTGTGGTCATCATATAAAGATTGTCTTTGTATATCAGCATAATTGCCCTCTCTAAGAAGTTGATCTTGAGAAATTTCAATACCTCTAGTCCTATTGTTCAATGGTCTTAGCCTCATCCTTCTGCCAGTTTCTGCATTGTAATTGGGGACCAGCCTCCAAGACCACTGTAACCAAATCTCTCCAGTCTTGAGGGATAATTCTATTACAAATTGACCATGAGTTTAACATCTGCTTCACAAAAGGTGAATGCATGCCATATGAGACTATTGCTTCCTTGAATCTCCTCAAATCTAACATTTGCATAGGAGTTCATGTAGTCTGGGGAATATGTATCATTTGGTAGTTCCTGTAAGGTTATTGGATAAATTAAGTTTGGCTGTTTGAAAGCCTTAGGCTGTTTCTCTGTAACCTTATAATGCAATGTTGAGATTTTTTTTAATTCCTCTGTCTGGGTCTGAATATCTCTATGATCTATTTTAATGAATTTTTTAAGTCTTATATCTTGGCATTCATATCAACCAACTTGGTATTCATATTAATCAAATTTTTTAGGAATAAAACAAGAATGATCAAACTGATAATGTTTATAATTGACATTATGTCAATCCCATCTAAGTTAATTATGCTCTCATTTTATTGTTCCATTTTTAAACCATTTATCATGTAATCGTACAGAGACCTAACTCTCTTCATTGTAAAAATGTTTCTCATTTTTTAATATGGGGAAAAAAAACTTTCTCTCTGACTTTTTTTTTAAATTAATCCTCCCCCCCCCCCCGTAAGAAATCCCAATTGACTCATCAAATCTGCTGACAATGACAATTCTGATGATGTTGAAGTGAGGCAGCAGCCCGAGGAGGGGGTCCAGTGAAAACCACAATCCATCAGGAGAGGAAAGAAGCAAAAGAGCCAGCTGTCTGCACAGGGGAACACGTGAAAGCCGCTAACTCCTGTGGCTTTTGGAGCCCAAAAGTCTGTTTCAGAGAGGCTGCAACAAAAAACCTAACAGGCAGGGTAGAGATTCCAGCCCAGGTGGGGTGGAGACTCCAGCTGCATGTGACTCCAGCCTGTGCCGGTGGCTGCAAAGCCTCAGGCAAGTTGCTTTTTCATGAATTCGTGCCCCACATTGGGTGCCAGATGTTGCACCAATCCTAAATGGTGTTATAATAAAAACCCAGAGCCAGATATCAGGGTGAAAGCTGCAAGATCAGAGAAGCATAGCAAGCCATAGCCACCACCTCTTACCTCACCAACTCCTCAGCCTGAAAGAGAACAAGTTCCTGTCTCCTTCCACCTTATATTCCTTTCTCTGCCCAGCCATATCTCTTCCTGTCTCAACCTTTTTAGTGCTGGGATTAAAGGTGTATGCCACCACTGCCTGACTTCTATGTTTAATCTAGTGACATGTTCTGTCCTCTGATCTTCAGGCAAATTTTATTTGTTCAAAATATCACCACAGAGATTAGTCTTAATTGGTAAAGGGGGTATGGACATGGATGGGGAGTTTGGGAATAGAAATAACAAGTGTGCTCATTTTATTATTTTAGGAATGCAAGAGATATGGCAGGCAGGAGCTTAAATGTCCTGTTCAGATGCTGCCTGCCACTTACTGCCATGTAGCTGATAAGTAGGTAGTTAAGTTCCTCATTTGTGAGTGGGAATACCATGGGTTCCCCAAATTTGTGTAGGAATGAAATCCACTGATGCATATAAAAGTACTTCCAATCACTCAATAAACATTAGCTATTAACTTTAAAGGGAAAAATTAAATGCTATTCTTAGAAATAGAGAAATAGGCTTGAAGATGATTAAATAAACACACAAACATATTCTCCAAATCATTTTAAGAGGCCATGTGTACTCCACAAATTACTTGACTATTTCTATAACTGATACTCTAAAGTCATCAAAATAAACATGTTTGCATTTTAGGTGCTATTTAAAGTTTATTTGAAAACTACAAAAGGGACCACCAGCAAGGCAACCAAAGGTGCTTGCTGTACTAGCTTGTCAGCCTTCATTTGATCCCCAGAACCCAAGTAAAGATGGAAAGTGAGAGCTCCACAAAGTTGACCTCTGACTTTCATACATGTACTGTTGCATATGAACCTCCCATACACATACATAATAGTAATAATAATAAAAATGAGAGTGATCCCAGTTTAATTGAAATTACATGTGCATAGAAAACACAATAGGAAAAAGCCTATGAATGTGTTATTAATTATAGTAATTATTGCTAGGTGTTAGAATTGGGTAAATCATTTTCTTCTTTTCTCTATTTTTTACTAATAATGGTAATGAAAAATGGTCAGATGTGATGCCAGCCCTGTGGTCACACTGCTGTGCATCACTAACATAAGTCCCTAGCACTAGCTTTTGCTTTCTGGTGCCCACGTACTCCTCCAATGCATTAGGCATTCAGACCTTCATACCTGTGGTTGCCTTTACTTGGGAATTTCTAGTCCTGGGAAGCCACATGACAGAATCCAGCATCTTCATGACTAGTGGAACTTCATCTCAGTGAGGTATCACTTCATGATTTTCTAGATGCAGCCTTTGCGAGTTACCCCGTTTAACATGGCAACGACTCTTTCTTACCCTCTATCTGCTTTAATGGACTTCTTCTGTGTGGAGTACCTAAAGAGATGTAAGAGTAGATGCTGAGAGACCAGTAAGGAGGCTTTGGAAACCATGCAGTGGAAAAGTAATGTGGGAGAATTAAGCAGATCGTAGGCATATTTCAGAGGCACAACCACCGAGACCCAGGCAAGGTTGGTGATGGGGTGAGAGGGAAAAGTTAGCATGAAAGTGATGAGGAGCCTGGAGGTAGAAATGTAGAGTTTAGTTAGAAATCAGGCTCAAAGAGGAATTTGGCCATTGTCATTAATTGGGTGATGGGTAAGCCCAAGACTAGAAGAAGAGGACTCAACAGAGGAGCAAACATGTCTTAGTATGCCAAGCCTAAGGACTCTTTCTACAGACTTTTAGAGACAAGAAGAAGAATAAGCAAAACAACACGTAAACAAACAGCCCGTGGGGTGTGAGGAACCCAGAAGAGTGTGGCTATTTGGGGCTTAAGGAAAGTATCTCATCCTGGGTGATGGGCTGTATTAGATGTGCAGCTGGTGGGCTGAGTGGGAGGAAGATTTAGAACGTCCATTTCAGCAATGTGGGCCTTTTGCCAGTCCAAGGAGGGGTGTGTCAGTGGAGGGACATAGATCAAAAGACTGTTTGAGAAGTAGGAGAGAGAAATCAGAATTAGCTCCTGGCAGAGCTGGAATGTTCATTTCCACATTTTCTTACTTTAAGTTAATATTTCCTTTTCTGTATTAAAGTGGTGGAAATTGCCATTTGATTGCATTTCATTTTTTTCCCCAATCTATGGAAAATTACATGATGCCCCCAACCTGAAAACTGTTATGCAGGATTTTTGCCAAATGAGTATTCCATTTACTAGCGTCTTGAAGAAAATGAAGCTCCACAGCTCCCTCCATTATGAGGAACCTAAGCAAACCCATACATTCTGGGTTTCTCTTACCCTGGCTGCTATTTTTGTGACATCTTCTTTAATTGGCTGAGGGGCACATGAAAGATGGCAATAAAAAAAATCGATTTTTCTAAGCCATCTTACATAGATTTAAAGCACATCTAGTTCTTTCCGGATCAAATGGATACATTAGTGGAGTTAAGTATCATTCATTGTTGCCATGACTACAGGGCCGAACCTTTATAGAAGACTTTTATTTTACATTCAGTTTTCTTACCATAGCAACAGCAGTGTTGATTTAAAGTGTAGCTTGCTAGATAGAATTTATCTTTAACATTTTTGGTATATTTTCTGGGGTGTGTCTTGTCAATAGAATCTGACTTTAGATGACTCTTGTGCTCTTTTGAAATGAGACATCTCTAGGGATGTTTGTGAGAAAATCTAGGCTGCTCATTGCTTACAGGAATAGCAAGCTCACAGGATACATTTGCATGTATTACATCCCCAGAGCTTCAGTTGAGGATATTTAAGTGGCTCACGTTCAAATCCAAGGTATATCCTTTGAAACATGAAGTAGAATTATTATTTATTTCAGAGTAATTAAAAATAATTTTCATCCTTTGATGTTGCAAAATTACTTTCTTTCTATTTAAAGATAATACTTTGTTTGTTTCTTTTCTCCAGAGTAATAGTAGTTCTCTCTCTCTCTCTCTCTCTCTCTCTCTCTCTCTCTCTCTCTCTCTCTCTCTCTCTCTCTCTGCATTCATAACCAGTTGGCATAGGATAAAAGTAGAAAGTTTTTAAAATACGTTAAACCAAAGAGCCAATACTTTTGAAAACAATAGACTTGAGTTAAAGGACCGCTTCCTCTTTCCTCTTAATGTATCATCTTCTGTCTGTGAAGATGCATGGTTAGTGTGACTGCAGCATTACAAAGAAATACATTTTGGTGAGGGGAAAACAAGATCTCTTGGTTCCAAATGCAGTTCTCCACTGTAGGCCACTTACCCATCTGGCTCTCTCTAGCTGTGGGAAACACTCCTAGCACAGAGCATCCTTTGAAATTTCTAACCCCCTAGGGGGAACAGCCATAGATGAGAGACTGCCCCTATGAGCTTGGCTTATACAGGACGAACAAAGAGGTTAGTGGTTGAGGGTACCAGAGGAATGGCGCCTGGGAAGAGTGAGAGCAGCTAGCTTCCTCTGCTGCAACAGGGGCCTCTTTCAATGCAAAGTGCATGCCAAGATAGATCAGGCACTGTACCAAGAAGATACAATAATTTAGTAATACAGTCTGCCCAGGCAGCTGAGCGGCTGGAAATGAAGGAGCTTTGGGATTTGCTATAAACGGTGGGGAAATTGGCTGATAGCCTCTCTCCTATATCGAGCAAAGGGAGCAAGAGAAAAGATTATAAATGTTTGAAATCAGAGCCAAACATGGTCTATTCTGGTCCAGGAGCTGCCAAGAATCCAGCATCCTCCAGCCTCTGCATTAAATACTGATTTTGGCAGAGTGTAGGACTGCTAGACCAAGAAACAATAGAGCTCGCCTGCATGTGCTTTCAGAAAAGCAACTATTGATCTTAAATTGTTTGCAGGGGAGAATGCTATCACCGCCTTACCTGGTGCCGTTAGTATGTTCTGCTGCCTCCTCTCTTTAGGCTGATTGTACAGTCAGAATAAATATCCAAAGGTCATTGCTGATACCTGGAGAGGAGCTCATGGGATGATTTTCAAACTCCAGTGATGTTCAGATAGTAGTAGCTCTGTAGACAGCATATGATGCTGAAGCCATAGGAAGTTCTGGGTAAGCTGCAGACACAAAAACTTGAAACTGTAATGGGAAATCAGATGTATATCCCGTAGCAGGTCCTCTGTTGACTAACCATGTGATTCCTTATCAGTACCCACATCATATCTGCTACTTCAGAAGCTTATGTGAGGATTAAATGAACTAGGATCACCTTGAACATAAAGGCACATGGTAAACATTACGCCTTCTGTGTCTACACCTCCTATGAAATCTTAGCCTCTGTCATCCTGGAAACAAACTCCTTTGCAAGGACTAGGAGTTGTTTTAAAATATTGTCACATACTTTTGGAAACGTTAGTTCAGTTTCTACTTTGAGGAATGAAGAGAATGTAAATACTAAGTAGTTGCCTCAATGACTCATTGATAGCCCCTCTGTCTTGGGATGTCAGGCAGCTGGGGAGATACTTTCTGCGTTTGGATCAAACTCAACATGCTAATTAGACCACATGAGCTCTGCAAATAGGAGAACAGAAGAATAAACTACAGTAGTGTTCATACAAGGTTACACCATAATTAAAGACCACAGGTAACACTTTTTCTAATTTATGATAAAACCCAATATCTCTTAGAAACTTGTTGGGAGATATAGACCAGGAGTGTTATAATGACTTGGATTCTAATTTTCTTTAATCAAAACAAAATTATCGAAGATTTATATAAAAAAAGATACTCAAATGACCGTTTTGCATGACAATCTTTTTTTAACTAAATATCATAGTGTAGTTAGAACTCTTTAAAAATTAGCAAAACTCCTCAAATTCATTTTTTGCTTTCCATAAAACTGTATTTTGGGGGAACTATATTTTAAAAGAATTTACTTGGTTCACATCTGTAGTTGAAGTAATGTTCTTCTTCAACAGTATACTCAAATAATTTATTGATATGAATTACCTCATATATTACAAGGTGCAAACATGTATGACAAGTCAATTTATTAATAAGCCTACATTTTAGTAGAGTGCAGGTCATTCAAAGTTATAGTAAAAACTTGTGGGTTCCACTGAAAATGCTCTTGAATAAAATTTTTATGACCATGCATTTTACAATGCACATATTTTATTTCAAAGTACTGGATCAGTCTAGGTACTCAGAGAACTTTCTGTGGTTCACACACAAATATACGGTCTGCTCAGGACACTAAGACATTTCCTGCTCTCAGTTTGGGGTCATTATAAAATTATATGAGGTTTGAATTATCAGGAAAATAATGAAAACTCTAAGCATGTATGCATTTAAAATTATATGACTATGCAGTATAATCATATAGTACATATGTATTTATACATATTTGGTAGAACTATCAGAAAAATTTCCTCAGTGTTCTAAAGTAGGAGATTCCAACATCCTGTAGTCAAGAAAAGACTTGAACAGATCAGTCAATAAACTGAATCTGATAAAAATGCTTATAGCTTTGTATCCAACAACCAAGAGTACATGGTGTGGTTTTGTTTGCCTGAAATAGTCTTACATAACCCAAGCTGATCTCAGACTTGCTTTGTAGCCAAGGATGACCTTGAACTCCTGATCCTCTTCCCTCTATCTGCTGGAATTACAGGCATGATCCATCCCACTTGGCCTGAAGATAAAACATATCTTATGAAACATAAAATCATAAAAATTGATTTTGTCTATGTTATAAGCCCAGGGATAGCACCACCCACAATGGGCTGGACCCTCCCCCATGAATCACTAATTAAGAGAATGCCTTATGGACAGATCTTCTGGAATCATTTTCTCAATTGAAGTTCCCTCCTTTCAGATGACTCTTACGTCAAATTGATGTAAAACTAGCCAGGATGCTCACATCTATAATTCCAGCACTAGGATAGTGGAGACAGGGAGAGCAAAAGATTAAGGCAGTCTTCAGTTAGGTACATAATGGGTTCAAGGCCAGCCTAGGGTACTTGAGACCCTGTTTCTAAGAAACAAAGTTCAAAAATAAAAGGTACAAATAGGCCATGTTAGGAATGAGAAGGGATGTAACTACATAGTATTAGCCAAGGATTCACAAGGAAAGAGAAGGAATGAACAAGTTCACACCAGTGAATTTAATACTGCAGGCAATAGTCAAATTCTAGTTACAACAAAGGCATCAAAATGTACACAAACATCAAATAGTCCTACAATTCTAAAATTGAGTGGATAATTTAAAATCTCTCCACGAAGAAAAAAAAACAGAGTCCAGATGATTTTAAAGGTAAAGTAAATATAAGAGACATGATTAAGTTTTAAGATACTCTACAGAGAACTGGAGAGTTTCCTCAACTGACTTGATAAAGCTAAAGTCATTGTAGCAAAACTGAAGAGTTAGTGTAAAAAAGGTGACAGAAAGCCTATTTTATTCATGGACGCAAAAATACCAAAGAACCTGTTAACCCAAATATGGAAGAATATCAAGAAAAATCATTATTTGCACATTGAATTTTTCCCATCGGTATCCTATGTCTTTAGTGTTTTAACATTTTAAGAATGTATAAACTTCATTCATTAACAATTTAAAGGATAAAACTTACATGATCAATAAGTGTGGACATTTGATACAAACTTACCATCTAATCATAACTAAAATTCATAGCAACCTTGAAAGAAGAACCTTAAACATCAAGATATTTGACTTAAGTGAAAAGCATCTAAACCTAGATCAAACATTAATTTTAAATAAAAAATCTAGAACTGTTCTGGGGCTTAGATAGGATGTCTTTCCCAGTTCTTCACTCTGTCTTTCCCAGGGTTCACTGCAGTACAGTGATGGGGTGACATGGACATCCTTACTTCGTTTTACATTTAAACATGTGACTTCATTTAAGTAGCGATGACTGTGCCAGCTCCTATAGCTAAGATGTAAAGACACCTGGCATAGTTCCATCCCAGGTCATGCAGCTTGGAACAACTGTCTGTACACTCATGAGAGACAGAGGGTTTAAAGGGGGTACTTTTTTATTTAAAATTACTTTCATTTATTCATGCCTACCTATGGGGTAGGTATGTGTGGACAGCCTGCAGGAGTAAAAATCAGTGTCTCTCTCTTCTCTGTGGGTGTCAGGGATAGAGCTCATGTCAGCAGGCATGGCAGCAAGTGTCTTTACCTACTGAGCCATTTCATGGGCCTCTAAAAATGTTTCTGCTTAATGAAAACAATCTGAAAAACTCGACACATGCCTGCCCTGCACTTTGGGAACGTCAGAGAACATTTCCTATAGCCAAGTACATTCTCTTTTTTTTTTTTTTTTTTTTTTTTTTTTGGTTTTTCGAGACAGGGTTTCTTTGTGTAGCTTTGCGCCTTTCCTGGAACTCGCTTTGGAGACCAGGCTGGCCTCGAACTCACAGAGATCCGCCTGGCTCTGCCTCCCGAGTGCTGGGATTAAAGGCGTGCGCCACCACCGCCCGGCGCCAAGTACATTCTTAAGCACAACAGCAACAAATAAAGAAATTCACATTAATCCATTGCTACCGTTAGTCCCTTGGGCCTCACTCAAGTGTTGCTAGCATCCCCATTAATACTGGCTTTGTGATGAAAGACCAGTTTGGGGTCCAATGTTGTGTTTGACAGTAATGTCTTCTGGTGTGTCCCTTAACTGGGAACTGTTCTTCTCTTTGCTTGACTTCTGTGGTTTTCACACTTTTAAAGGTTACAGGTGGATGACATTGTAGAATGACCTACAAATTGGGCTTATCTGATTTTTCTGTTTGACTAGACAGGTTCTTCACCTTTGTCAGGAAAACACAGAAGTGATTCTGCATTTCTTGCATTGCATGCTAGCAGATAAGAATGTAGTTTTGCTGTGTTCTATTATTGATAACACCGTTGGTCATTTGATTAAAGTGGTGCCACCTTCTAGATTTCCTATCATCAAACTCTCTTTACAATAAGAACATATTCTGTAAGGAGGCAATTTGAAAGTATTCCCCATTCCTACCCAAACTTTCAAAAACTTATTTATGTGTTTTCATGAGCTTGTGTTTTTCCGTTGTATTAAATGGACTAAATTCCATTACTATACTTATTTAATGGTTTTCTAAACTTATCTTCAAATTAGCCAATGGGAAGCCATTCCAGTGGCGTCTCTGTCCTGGTCACATGCCTCATCGTTGATCGACCAGCTGCTTTCCTGGTGGCACAGGGAGTTCCAGACTCATCTGGCAGTTGTTCCTGTCCTGCCTTTACTTTCAGTCTGTTTTCAGCTGGTCCCTATGTTGGTAGAAAATATGCCTTTACTTATTGACCTATCCATTTCTCAGGTCCTCCCAATGGGTACAGTTAGGTAATCTCTCTAAACACATAATGCACAAACACATACTTACAACTGTCTGCCTGTCTTTCTTGGTGTCTTGAAAACGGTTATTTCTCATTTCAGTACATCACACACTTCTAGGTTATTCTCTGTGTCTGGAAAGGCCCCCTTGAACAAAGAGCAATGTGGCCTCCGTTACTCTTAATGCTGTTACTTATTTGCTCAATGATCCTGAAAGTAACCAGTCTTCCACATCCACTACCTTGTCCCTGACTGGAACTTTTCTTGTTCTGAGAAAATCTGGCACTCCATGCCAGTTTGTTCCTCTGGGCAAGCCGTGCCTACCTCTGCTGAAACTTCCACCTGTGAAAACCTTCCCTTCCCTGCTGGGATGTTGACATCCCATGATCACTCTCTTCACTCTCCTTGGTTCAACACCACATGTTAGACCAACAAGTCTGCTTCTACGTGGGCTGTCTTCTCCTGGGATAACTTCCTTGTTTTGCTCTGTTACAGATTCCCACCAGTCTACCTCCACTGTGGATGAGTTCGTTCTCAGCTTCCTGGTCCCTGACTCTTCAGCTTGGGTCTCTCTCATGTGCTGTCCTGGGTTCTCTCTAAAAATGGACACCGCCGTGGCTGTGTTTAGGCTCTGCAGTGCCCCTCCCCACTTAGGTGTGGATGCCATCTCCCTGTTCCCCATCTAATGACGTTAGGATTGATTTCCTCATGGAATGAGGGAGTAAAGAGAATGGCCAGATGTCTCACACCTGAGTTCCTGTACTTACAATCCATGTAATGCTCCCACTGCTTTGATTACTGTCTGAATTTTTTCTCTTGATTTTGAAATTTTAGGTTATAGCTTCAAGTTCTTTGAGGCTATGAGTCTTTTGACTTGTTGAGCTGTTGACATTCAGTTCCCTCTATTTTTCTTGCAGTTTCTTTAACTGGGGTTGTCTTAATTCCCTTTTGTGTTCCATGATTAATGGGAAAGGTTAGCCTAGACTAATGGGGAGAGACGCCCATGAAGGATCATGAGTGAGCTACAGTCGCTTTACCCACACCACAGTTCCTTCATCATCACCGTGAAGAATTAAGAAACGTAGTTACTTCTCTGCTTAGTTGAGGATGCTCCCTGATGCTGCCTCTACAGCTCCTCACACCTTGCCTTCCAGAACACTCCTTTCACCTTCAAATAAGGTACTTCTCTATTACATTCCATTCAAGGTCTCCTTCTGCTGGTCATCTGCCCTTTCTGACACCTTTGTGGTCCCGTTCACATGAAATGTGTTTCTCTCAGACGTCTCCTTCAGTTTGGATTTTTACCTTTAATTGGGATTCCACTTTTTAAAATATTTTTCCTTATTTTTATTTTCTGTGTATGTGTGTGTGTGCCTGTATGTCTCTGCGTGCACTGTATATATGTGGATATCTATAGAAACCAGAAGAGGGTGTTGGAACCCCTGGAACAGGAGTTACAGGTGTTTTGTAAGTTGCCTGATGTGGGTGCTGGAAACTGCGTCCCAGTTCTCTGCAACAGCAGTAAACGACCCTAACCACTGAGCCACCTCTTCAGCTCATGGACTCTACTTCGGAAAACTTTTCTTTAGAGCGAATATATATTGCATATCCCTGAGATTCCCAAAGGCTTCATCTACTTCCTGTTGGTGACATATTTTTTGGCTTCTCCTGATGGATCTGAGATTCTGTTACTCAGCCTCCTCCTTGGTATAGAGCTCTCTTCCTTTGCGCTGGCTGGTGGCAGCTTCCAGATGCCATGGCTTGGAGGTGCTATTAAATGTTCTCTTTTCTCCATCCCTACAGAAGCCCAGCTGTTGTGAAATCATTTGTCTATGCCCATCCATTTTAGTGCCTTAAGATTTCCTGATACCTAGCTCTTTTTAAACACATCAAGGATAAGTTTATAATTGATCTCATTTTGTCTTTTACTGTCTTTATTCCTTTTCTCTTCAAGCCCATGCGCATTCTTCTCCTTGCTAAGCTGCATCTTTCCCATCTTTCTGCTCTGTCTCGCCTTATATCTGGGTAACCACAAGTAGCAGTATTCATGCCATAGCCTGAAGGCTATGCTGCCTTGAAATTTCTTCTGCTAAAGAAATCATTTCAGAGACCAAGGAGATGTCTCAATGGGTAAGCGTGATTGCTGTGCAAGCCTGAGGATGTGAGTTCAGATCCCAGCATCCACATAAAGAGTTAAGCAAGGTCATGTGCATGCTTATTGCACCAGTGCTGTGGATGGTGGAGTCAAGAGAATTGCTGGGCTTGCTGGCTGCTGGCCTAAGTCTAGCCTCAGGGAGAGACTCGGTCCCATAGCAGTAAGTGGACACATGAAAGCAGGATAGCTGACATCCCTCTCTGGCTCCACAGGTGGACGAGGCATGCACACCTGCACACACATGTACGCATACACCACACGTATATGCACCATGCACACATACAGACGCATATCCAATAAAAAGGAAAAAGAAACAAACCAGTCCATTACTTTTTAATGTAGCTTTACTTAAGTTTTCACGGCACAGGTGGAGAACAGCCAACTTCTTTGCCAAAATCTGGTATGAACGGCCTCCAGCCAGTTTACAAGAGAACCTCGTTCCCCTCCTTAACTGTGCCTCTGCGGTTTGCATTTCACTCTGTATTTCTGATCATCATCCACACTCCATCCAGAGGGCTCCATTAAGCTCTGCACATAGCATTCCTGCCTGTGGTTCCAGACTCCTCCACTCCTCCCACAAACAGTTCCAAAGGCCTAAGGTTTATTGCAGCAGCAGCCCCACTTCTCAGGATCGGTGTTCTGTGTCACTTGCTTATCTTGTTGTTGTGAGCAAATGCCTGAGAAGTTAATGAAGGAAACATTTATCCCGGCTCCCAGTTTGAGGACACGCAGTCCGGTGTGGCGTAAAAGTCAAGAGTGTGGGATGGATGGTCACATCCCATCCACAGTCAGGAAGCAGAGAGCGATGGATGCCGGTGGTCTACTTTCTCTCTCTATCTTATTCAATCTAAGACCCCAGCGCATGCAACAGTGCCACCCACATCCAAGGTGGGTCCTCACAGACATGCCCAGAGGTTTCTTTCCTTGGTGATTCTAAACATGGTGACATTGGCAATCAAGATTGACAATCACATTATCCCATATGTTCTAGTTTCATTCTGTTGTTATAAATACCATAGATAAAAAGTAATTTAGAGGAGGAATAGATTTGTTTCAATTTTACAAATTACAGACCATCACAGGAGAAAATCAAGTCAGGAAATCAAACAGGAACATGAAACATCACATATGAAGAAACCCAAATCATTTGTTCATTCTTGGGCTCATGCTTACTACCCTTCTTCTGTAGGACCATCTCCCCTGGGAATGGTAACACCCACAGTGAACTGGGCTATCTCACACTAATTATCAATCCAGACAATCCCCCACAGACATGCCCATAGGCCAATCTGATCTGAGAAATCCCTCAATCGAGACTCATTTATCAGGTGACTCTAGGCTGTGTCAAGCTGAAAGTTAAAGCTAATTAGACGTGGGTTTTATAACGAACCTTTAGATAATAGCCTTTATTTACAAAAATAAAATAAAATAAAATAGCTATGTATTGTCATATTCTTGCCATGAAAAATGCCAGGGAGTCTTTAAAAAGTGTAAGTTAGCCCCAGGGTCTTCCAGCTCTTTCTTTCCAGTCTCCAGACTTACTCTTAGTCCTGCTACAGTGTGCCTACAGGAGCCCCACCCATCCCACCTCCATTTCCTGGGGACTCCTCCTCTTGCTGAAGACCCAGCCCCCCCCCCCGGAAATATTTCCCACTGCCCTTCTCAGCCTTCACTTTTAATTCATCTCCATTCTTTTGTGTCACCCACTGACCTGCAGAAATACTTTCTACCAGGGACCCCCAGCAGCCACACTGGACTACAGTGCAGGTAGACAATTTTTAGTATCCTTCCTGTCTCTCCAGGATTATCTTAGTTCTGCAGCAGCCTGCCTGTGGGTGCCCCTTCTCCCATCTGACTCCCTGGGAATTCTGCTTCTTGATGCAGACCTTTCTGAGCATCTCTCAGCCTTTCCTTTTAGCCCATCTCCATTCCTTTCTGTTACTCACTGAGCCACAGAAACACTCTCTACCAGGGACCTTACTAAAGCCACTACATTTGTCTCAAATCCAGAGTGGGCAACAGTAACCAAGAAACTGAGCATCCACCCAAGAAAGACAAATCTAGCTCTCGACACTAAGGAACACCTCAAACATCGTAACTCCAGGTACCTAGATCCCAGCACAAAGACAAAAATATGAACAGCCAAGACAATATGCCTCCTCCAGAAGTCCATTATCCTACTGCAACAGGCCCTGAAAAATGCAATTTAGCTGAAGCACAGGACAAGGGCTTCATAAGAGCAATTGTGTTCAAAGACCTTAAAGAATATGAATAAATGCTCTAGTGAAAACTATGAAAACACAAATTGTTGAATGAAATAATGAAAAACTTCCAAGACATGAAAGTAGAAACAGAATCACTAAAGAAAACCCAAACTCAGATAAAAGAGTGAATGGAAAACAGGATATCAGGAGTATGTGAGATAATATCAACCCTCATCTCATTTCTTATTGCTTCCCGCCCATGCCACACATTCCCTGCCAATCCGTTGCATCCATAGTAGCCTTTTGATTTTCCTTGATGACTTTTCCAAGCTTTTCATTTCTTCTCCCCTCTACTTGCAATCACCATCCCCCAAACTCTGAACGTTCAATTCTTCAATGATTCCTGTGTCTGCACAATGTCAGCTCCTCAGAAAGACAGTCCCTTTTCACCTCATAGCACACCTATTCGTTCCTATCTTGTTTCCTTGTTATTTTAGCTCCATAATTTAATCCAGAACAAGACTGTTCCTTATTCGCCTGTAGCTGTGCCCTTTTCTGAAATATAATAGCCCAGAAGGAGTGATATTGCCTTTGGTCCTGTAGAAATTTCGCCACCAAATACACTGAACATGTTCTGTATGTATTTGTGAAATAAATCAATCACTCCTATGAATATCAATATTAGCACTAGAGTCTCTGAAATTAGATATTTTTCTGAAGGGGAATGAAGTCAACTAACAGCCAAAAGTTTGATCTGTAATAGTAGTCACTTTTTTCTATAATTGGTTTTTATCCTAACATGAAATTTTTAATTGACTGTTATTCAGATTTTTATGCAGGTGATAAAAATCAGGAGCAAAGGTAGAAAAGAGATTGCACTACTTACCACTAGGTACAGACTTCGACCTGTCTTTGAAATGCTAATGATTACCATCCTGGAATTCACACATATTTACTTCTCTACCTTGGCACGAAAAAACCTCCTTTCTCAAAAGAGAAGTATGAAATTGAGTAAGACAAGTTATGAAAACAGTTTAATCGATATGCTTTGCCTAAGTTTCATCTAAAGAAATAGTAACACAATGCAAAAATCTCTCTAAGACATCTTTATAAAGATGTCTAAATAAAAATAAAGTAATGAATCTTACAGAGTTACCATGTCAAAAAAAAATCTTGATTTGATGTACAATGCCATCAATTAATATTGCATTTCCTTATAAGACATGGAACCCCCTAGATTAAAATGTGTTTATTGTAATAATATAAACATATTTTTCTCTTGTATATACAATGAAAATTGTCTTTGTTTCTTGCTGGGATCTGAATATTTGTATCCTCCTGAATATATAAGTCAGCATCCTCATCCTCAAGGTGGAGGATAGAAAAAAGTGGAGGACTTGGAAGGCTGATGAGTCATGAGATCAGAGTCCTTATGAATGGGATTAGTGCCCCTATAGAAGGCTCCCTTAAATGCCCTTATAAGGTAAGGACACAGTTAGATGGTGCTATCTATGAGCTAGAAAGTAGGGGCTCTCGTCAGACAATCTTCTGGTATCTTCATTTGGCTTGTCGGCTTCTAGAACTGTAATGAACAACTCTGTTACTTGTGAGCCGTTACGTTCATAGTGTTTCGTTAGAGCCACCCAATGAGCTAAGACAGGTCTGTTATTTCACTCAGTGATCACAACACATTTAGGTGTATACTATTGATGTCATGATATGGAAATGAAAGCACTATGGAATGTTTTTAAAGAATGTATAGATTTTTGAAAAGTTGGGATTTAATGTGAGTCAGTTGTGTGTTACAACACATCAAGTCACCTCAAACCTGGTGGCTTTAAATAACAAGCCTTCATACAGCTCCTGAATCTGGGTGTTTTCTTCCACTTTGGGCCACCTCAGCTCATCCTGATGGCATGCACTGTTATCCCATGATCATTTGTCATACAGGTCTGAGGTTGCTCTAATTCCCTGGGCTCAGGCACCAGCTACCGGAGACTGCCCTTCTGCTCTGCTGAATTGATTCAGACTAGCCAATCTAAATCGATTTACTTCAGCTTTGCTTGTCCCTTCCCATAGAATCCAGAAAAAGACACTTGCTCACAATCTCCCTAGTCCCTCTGCCTTTTATCTGGACTCATGTACCTTCCTGTGGCCCCACAGAGTGATATATGTCCCTCTCCTTGGATCTTTGAGTATAACAGTCTATTTTTCAGTGGCAATCATTTCCTGTATTGACTCCAGAATTCCTTTAAAAAAATACTACATTTTAAAACAACTAGATGTGTCCCCTTATCATCTAGCAGATCAGCCTGCCTTACATGGTGAGATTCCAAGAGCATCTGATTAAATGCAGAAGCACTTTAGACCGTCTATGTCCCCACATTGTGTTTGCTGCTGTCTCATTGACTAATGCAAGGCACTTGGCCCCAGTGGCAGTCTGTGTCCAGGACTAGGAGCAGGGAGGGGTGTGGCTATAGGAAGGGGTGTGGCTATAGGAAGGGGTGTGGCTATAGGGAAGGGTGGATGAATCAGTCATTTCAGGTTTCAAATCAATTTCTCATTTTCTTTGATTTGAGTAACCTTTAAAATTTGACCCCTGAAATAAGCAAGAACTATTCTACCACTTTGGGCCAACATGTTTTCAACTGTCATGACGCTAAGGACTGTTATTCAAAGACTAAGCTTACAAGCTAAGAACTAAATTCCCTTTCATTTAAAGAAGTGGCTGCTTGTGCCCAGAGAGATTGGTCTATACGAATCACTCGAGATTGTAATTATAGTCATTTTAGTCAAAACACAGAGGTGATGATAACCTTAAACTATCACTCACTGAATCCTTTAAACTTTAAATATAGTGTCCCTAAAATTCTCATTATTCCAGATAACTAACATGGTCACAAGCCCTTTTGACTAAGATTTATAGACCTTTTTCTGATAATAGGTCTTTCCACACTCTTCAATTTTCCTTCCAGACTAAATCACTTTAGCCTTTACAGCATCATTCAAAATGCAATTTTAAACTTCCTTGTTCCACGGTTCTTCCTTTTTACCATTCCCCACCGTTACTGTCATCTCATACCAAGCTGTAAAGTGCGGTGGAGAGTCCAAGTCACCCAGGAAGAAGGAAGAGAAAATAAATTGGAAGAGGTTGCCAGGTATTATTTCCTCCTAATATTAGCTTGTCTCTGAGAAAAAGCACTTCATTTTTTTTTTCACATTCTAAAAATAGTCATGAGAAAGCAAACCATGACCCTCTCCAGTAGGAGCCCCCATGATTTTCTTAGTAAGCCAACACTAAATTATTCTTTTGTCTCAGTGTAGTAATGAGTATTCCAGCCAGCAGATGCTGGAGTCCATTAGACTTTGGGTTGAGTCATAGCTTGACTACATGCAAAGCACAGAAACTTCAACAAGCTAAGCTGTGTATTGGTTTGACTTCTTAACAAGTAGACATAAGAAGCAATAAACACTAGTCCTTAAAGAACTGATGGTTGTCTTGAACCAACTATGTCCTCTGCCCCAAGAATGATCTCTGTTGCGAGAAGAATGCCAAATACAGTTGACATAGAACATGGTAACTGTTTGCAGAGAGATGGAGTTTTTGTGTTAAAACCAATATGGCTACCGCCTAGCAGTAGACGGATATAGATTGCTTCTTGTTCAGATAGTTGATAGTTACTGGCACTTTACTTTCTTCCATTCTAAGGTGCTGGCGTGATAGGTCTAGGTAGGAAAATATGATCTCCTCAGGAAATTTTAGCCTGAACCAGCATGAGGTTTGGAGATAAGCAGAACCAAAAGGAACGTTCTTTTACCTGCTGCAGGGGAGAGAGAAGCATGGAGGCCTAGGGCCCATGCAGTACCAAGAATAGATTCGTCTGTACCCGCTCCTGAACAAATGTCAGCTGAGATTCATGTGGTTTCCAATTTTTAAAAGTAGAAAAATTTGTTATTTTGTCCAAAGATTTTTCTCTCAGAAAATCATGTTTATTGTTAGTAACTAGATCACAGGGTCAAATGAGATGCTGTGAATGTAACTCTCAATTCAGTGCCTAGACGTAGCCCAGACTCATTAAATGTTACTTGTTAATTCATAAACTCTTTGGAAATTGAGTCTTGTAATAATCATTAAATTTTTAAAGTGTCACTCAGCCAATCAGCTTTAGTGTGTTGTCAGTCTGCCCCTCATTGGCTGTTTCCAACTTCTCAAGACTAGGCTCTAGGCCTATCCCATGACAAAATTTCCATCTTGGCAAGTACTTAGCGACCTCTATGAATTAATATTACTTCTGTAAAACAAAGTAAACTGTCTTCTTTTGGTAAGTCCTGTGGACGAGTTTTTACTCAGTCTCTCTTTCTATGACAAATCAAGGCGTAAAAAAAGATAATGTATTTTAAATCACAGAGATTTTTTTTATGTTTTATCTTAGAAACATTTCTAAGGCAATAAAAAAAAATCACCATTCTTTGATTTCTTTTATGCATTGCACTTGCAAAGATCTAAAGGAACCAGACGGTGTGCAATTTCAGAGGAGAAAGAAAGAACGCCGTGTAACATCTCAACATCAGTTTTGTGGAAGGGTCATGCTTCTGAGTGATGTTATAGATGTACCACTCACCTGTGTTGAGCCTGAAAAATTCCCCTTTGTTTAGCTCATGAAATCTGAATAACATCTTCACCTACTACTTAAAGTAATACTTTCAGGATTATTAATCTTAAATTTCTGTTAAATATATCCCCCAGGATTTTGCTTTTGAATTTATTTGACGAGAGATGTGAGGAGGGTTATCCTGACGGCCTACGACACAATAACCACTAACTGTGAGACTCGGGATATGGTTATCCCACTTCAAGAAACCCAGTTTTGTTCATTTAATATCTAACATATACCCTATATACCCTAGGGTCAAGAAGGAAGGATATATAGTCAGTGGTGTCACTCAGGTCATATCTTTGAAATAAACCCTAAGGTGTATCAGAGACATTTAGTTCAAATGTATAAGCTTCCTCCTGCACACATGTGTGTATGCATTTCCTATGGGGCAGTGGAAGGTCATGGGCATTTCCTAAAGCAAAGGTGTTACAGTGTATAAGTAAATCAAATGTCTGGGTATATGAAAGTTCATAAACCCATGGCCACCATCTCGTGGCTTTCAGATTCGTTTGTAGGCAAGCACCCTGACAACCTTTCTGCTTCTTGCAGATGACCTCTCTCAACAGGAAGACAATGATCCCCCAAAAGAATATGATGCTGGGCAGTTTGCAGGCCTTCTCCATGGATCTTCTCCAGCGTGTGAGTCCCCTGAAAATCCCTTTCATCTGTATGGGAAAAGAAATCAATGTGAAGATGGACAAGACGAAGCCAGTTTGGCAAATAGTCCTTTGCCTTTCAAACAGACTCCCATAGAAAGTAACTCAGAGCCTTTGGTAAAGAAAGTTAAACCCAAAGTGGTCAGTAGGACAATTTTCCACAAAAGAAGCCACCAGCTCGAGAACCATACCATTGTTGGAACAAGAACGTCTAGAAGCGGATCCCGCACTGGTGACCAGTGGGGTGTGAATACAGGGGGCTTTGTGGAGAGAGCGTGTACTCTGGGGAGAATAAGGTCATTGCCTAAAGCCCTGATCGACATGCACTTATCCAAAAATGTCTCTAAGTCTGATTCCGATCTGATTGCCTACCCTTCAAAGGACAAAGCGAGAGTTAATTGGAGTGAGTCATCTACGACTGAACGCAGTTCTAAGGACAATTCTGAGAGGACACCTTCCTTCACGTCTGAATGGGAAGAAGTAAGCCCAACTTTTCTTGTTGCTCTTCATACAGGCTTGGAATCGAATGAGGTTTGGAGGAAAGATTTTCAGTTTTTGAAGTCTTTCAGAAGCTGAGCTGGGGGTGGGGGTGGGTAATAAATGCATCGGCTCCAACAGGAAAGGAAAGGTTCTGTGGATAATACACAGTAATTTCACAGCAAGTGGAAAAGTGAGCACATTTCCACACGTGTGGGGGACACTTTGTTTCCATAGAAATTGGTATCAAGCAGAAGTAATAAGTAGCTGTGAGGTACAGGAGAATGCTCCCATCATGTCCCACCAGGCACTGTGGCTGACAGTTTGAGAAAAATCTTATTTTGGAAAAGTCTTATTTTCCTTCGTGTCATTTTGCTACTCGCTAAACTTTTTGTTAGCATGCCTTCCTTCTTTGAAGTATCTCATATTTTCAGAACAGATCCTTATGATTCTTGCCTTAATGGGAAAGCTGGAAGTTCTGGCTCTCCTTTGAGAATCGTGTAACAAATACACATCATTTAATATTTCCCATTTGTAGCTATGAGGGGCACATTAAAGAGGAAACGCATCTCAGGGTCAAGTCTCGCTACTTTAAACTCTACTTAAGACAAAGTCTTTAATCTGAAAGAATTATTCAGAAAATAAAGGGTCCTTGTAAAACTGTGCAATCTCTTTTTCCCTAAGGGAATCAATCGCATTATAAAATAGTAATGCTTCTTGATTTTTCTTGAATTTCTTTAAAGAATGGACCAAGTCTCAATTGATATTTCATCCTAACAGGTCACATTTTTTGTTTGTGGAAAGACTATGTCAAGTGGATTTAGCTTTGAAGTACATGAGATCACTAAGGTATTCTGAGAACCAGAAATAGACCTGTCTCTGATACTGACTTTCTGAATTGAACTGTTTGAGAAAAAAAAAAATCACTTGCTATCTCCACATCTTTTTCACAATGAACAAATTGGAACACTTAAGTAATTAATGTTCATTGTACTTTTGACACTTTCCATTTTATTTTATTCAGGTAGCTAATATGAGGAGGGGGAGATTTTCAATGCCTAGAGTTTAGAGTTTAGTATCTAAATTCCAAACCTATATAATGATAGTTTTTATTAGTGTTTCCAGTTTTAAAATTTTTAACTCCTGAAATCTTGATTGAAATCCCTTTTTATGAGATAAGATTAAAGCATTTAACTTATAGACTTAAGTTGTTTTGATGGCTATATTCTTTAATTAATGCCCCTCAACTGTCTTGTGGTTGCTCAAATCACTTAGTTAGAACTTGACTCCAGTAGCCATGTCTGCAAAGTGAAACCTGCCTTTCCCAGTGAGTGTTTCTGCCTTCTGGGAGAAGGCAGAATGATGACAGAGAATGTAGACTTGACACTGAACCTATCCTCAGCCCTTCTTTTCTGGGTCTAAAGACTCCATAGTTCCTGACTTAGTGAGCCATCTATTTGTAAAAATAGGTACATTCATAATTTATATATTTTTGAAAATTAAAAGACATTTGCTTGCCTGTAAATCTTGCACTATTGGTCTCTGAATTTCAGTGTGTTGTGGCAATAGCAAGAACTGCCAAGAATATACACTTGTTGCATTTAGTAGTTATTTCTAAATGCAATGATTAAAAACATATGTAATGACCTGCTTACATATTTTGCTTTTCACAGATCGACAAAATAATGAATTCTATTGATGTTGGAATCAACAGTGAACTTGAAGAGATGAATGGTGAGAACATGAGTAATAAACTCTCTTCTACTCTATGATTAATAAATCTGCTTAAAAAATAGCCAGAAAGGGATCAAAATCCTAAGATAATTTCAAATTTTATCACAACCCAACAACCATCACCTAAAAGCATCAACTGAGTGTATTGATTTGGCAAATTGAGAGTATTTCCCGTGTTGCTATTTTCTGTCAGTTAATATTAATTAATGAAGCCTCAACTTTAGGCTGAATGTGGTAGAAAGCACTTCAAAGGGGTGTGAAATCTGATGATTTAATATGCTGTTTTTCACTCAGTGAAATGTCCCATTTATCCTAGCAAAAGTAATTAACAACTTGTAGGTCTTAAACACCATTTGGCAAAGACTCTATATCACTCATCTTTCATCTCATACTGCCTAACAGAGTATCTCTCAAAGAGTTTGTTTACTATCACTATTTAATATGCCATATTGTTTTCTCTTCTACATTTGCAACTCAAAGTAGAAGGCCATTTGAAACCTTTTTGCTGACTTTTTGCTTTAATACTGATCGATGGTGCCAAATACCAGATATTTATGTCTTTAAAACTCATGATATTCATACTAAAGAAATTAATTAGACTCCATCGTCAGAGCACAGCCTAGGGCCAGCTGAATAAGGAACTTGCCTAGCAAGCAAGATTTTAGGGGGTGCTATACAACATCGTCATCCAAATAGGAAGTATTTTAATGGAATATTTTAAAATTTCAAAATTAATACTCCAAATCAATGGTGAACAAAGTATCAAAATGTAAATAAAGACAAGCCATAACTGCCCTGGGGTCATTTAAAGTCTGTTACTGTGGTTCCCAGAGTGGCTCACAACAGCACGTGCCTTGTCAGGGAACTAGCAGAACCATGGGCAATGGCAAATGAGATGCTCCTTGGCTGTCAGAGATGCAGGATGTCTCACAAACATTGAGACCCGGGCGGGGCTATTGCTCCTCCACAAGCAAGCCAGGTTGTCGTCACTCAGTGGTGCAGATGAAACAGTGATGCAGCATGATTGCAGCCTGGTCACGTGTCTAGAAAGATAGGAGTGGGGTGGCTGAGTTGGGAGAATAGAGACACTCTCCCTGCTCAACCACAAACTTCTCCTGCCTGTCATATCCTTTCCCCATCCTGTTATTGCCTGAGAAGGAAATTCTATATTAGCTCAATCTATATCCATATCAATCTCCTTGGAGACTGGCAGCAAGTACCAAGACACGCATATTACTTTAAACCTTGATACCAGGTATATCTAGAGCTCCCACAGCTAGTTCGATAGCATAATGACCATCTCCGGGTTAAACAGGAAGAGTGCAAAAATACTTCTTTCATGGCCAAAGCACGAATTTCATATCAAAAGCACGCATATACACACACACCCCAAATATAAAAGTCTGACGTCTTGTTTCAGCATTCTCAGTTGCCATATTTGGAACATCATGAAAGGGCCCCAAATCTTACCATCTTTAAACTAATGAAACAAACCTGACATTTCAGTATTAAACAAATCCACGGCTGTTCCCGTCAATTTTCCGTGTCTCCTTTGCCTGGCTGACCCCCACCTTTACTCACTAGTTTCCACAATGGCATTGAAAGGAAAGCAGAAATACCATCCCCAAAGGCTCATCACTATTGACAAAGGCTGGCTCTGCAGCTGCATTAGTTGTGCCTCTTAATTACACACTAATTATCTACTAAGGGATTGGCCATAGCATGTATCATTCCAATTGGTCCTTGGGCTGGTCATAACAGCTGTAACAGCCTGCTGCCCCCCTCTCCCCAAAACCAGACTTTTCTAGAGGAGGGGTAGCAATCACATGAGGATGTCCCTCCACAAACAATGTGTTGTGTACTGAGTGTGGGTGAAAATCACATAGAGTTATTAGAGAGACAGATAGACATGCATTCAAAGTATAGCCCACTGCGGTTTACTGGCCACTTGACCTTGGCACACTTAGAATGAGGACACTGATAGAGGATTGTGGTAGGCATGTGCAGTAGGATATCTTGCCAGGTATGTGCAGATGTGTGTTAAATTTTAGTTCTCACCTTGAGCTACCTTGAGGAAGATTGTGTTTAACATGATGAATATACCAAATAATAATAATATTAATAATAATACCTCTAAGCCTTTTGGTAAACTATCTTACAATATTACCTATTCTTATAACCTTAACATCAAATTTACCATATTCTCTGCAATTATCATAGTTTGTCAACTAGAAAAAAATCCACTGGACATGCCAGGCAGTGGTGGCTCATGCCTTTAATCTCAGCACTCAGGAGGCAGAGCCAGGCAGATGTCTGTGAGTTCAAGGCCAGCCTGGTCTATAGAGCGAGTTCTAGGACAGGCACCAAAACTACACAGAGAAGCCCTGTCTCAAAAAAAAAAATCCACTAGACAGCTTATAGACAACCAGAACCAGAGAAGGCCAGTTACCTTAGGGGAATTAAAATGTCCAGAGAACCATGAAAAAGAAAAGAGAAAATATCTATTTATTGATTGAGTGAGAAGAAATACTGCATTAGAGAGTATGGGTTATTAGGCCTAAGAATTGAGCTTAGGAAAGCCACTGAAGCATCAGTGCCGGGCATTAACCAAATTTATGAGCATTTGTGGCATTAGTTGCTTAAAAACTCAGAGGAGGATTTCAGGAACAAACCTAAATAATGGAGATACACAAGGGAGCAGCATAGACATCCCATGCCCCCTCATGTTCTGCCTCAGCATTTTTATGTGTCCCCCAATATCAAATATATACTTATAAACAGTTGTAGACCAGGCAGAAAGTTGGATCCCCCTCATCATCAATCCTAAAAATCCAAAAGAACTCAAGTGGGAGCACTGTCTGAATCACAAGACAATATCATGATATAATGAATGCTTCTACTCAATGAAGCCAGTTTCCTTAGGGGGAGGAAATCCTCACTGATTATATAGTCATTTGAAACTTAGCCAGCAAGCTCAGCTGTCTGAGACTGAGGTAGAAATAAAACCAAATGAAATTTACTGAATTTATTCTCGGTCAGTCCTGAGGTTCTCATTTTGCACACACAAGCACAGAACTTTCACAAACACTTCTGGTTTCCCACTTGAGGCCAGATTCAAATGCCAAACAGATGAGTACCAACAGTAGAATGTAGTGGTATTGACCACCGTGGACTCACTATGCCCATTTGTTTGGTGCTGTTGGGTATGTGGTGTGATAGTGTGTTTTATATCATCGTGTCTGTACATGCTAGGCTGGCATGCATAGAGTTCTTGCAGAGTTTGGACTTTGAAATTAAATGGTCCTGGCTTCAAACTCCAACTTTTCAATTGATTGATATTGTAGCCTCTTTGATATCAACTTCCTTACTTATCAATTCAGCTTCAACAACCACCTCATAAGACTATTTCAAGACTATAGTTGAAATATACTGTTGAAAGACTATACTGTTCTACAATAGCCCAGAATGTAGCAGGCGATCAATGAAGTATAAATTCTCTTGTCTTCTTATCTAAGCATGCATGACTTACCTTTCTCATTAGAGTGCATGACACGGAAAGACATTTGGAAAATCTGGCTTGTCTTTCTGATCAGCAAGATTGTAGCTGGATGTAAGGAGGCGGCCTCCCGGCGGTTTTCATGTAAAATTGTCCTGTGAATTTATTACTCAGCCATTGTCACAAGAAAGCTTTACGTCTTCAAGTTCTCATGCTTTCCAAGAATCAATTGATAATCTCCTTGATGAAACTGAGACCCACTAAAGTAGCAGGAACAGCCTGTTCCTGTTGCTACACAACAGCAAATACCCAAAATAACCATGCACTAGACGACTCAGTACCAAGGTGGCCGAAAAGTTTGTGAGTGCCTCCTGCCTCTAAATAATTTCCATGAAGACTAAACAGACTGCCAATGGGTGGTGTTAGGTTCAAATTACATGACTAAAAATAGCATTTTATTAAAATGTATCTTTATGTTTATTTATTGTGTGTTTGTGTTTGTGAGTGCATGTATGCATGTGTGTGTGTATTTGTGTGTATATCTCGATGTATACGTGTGTGTGTGTGTGTGTATGTGTGTGGGTTTTGTGTCTGTGTAAGTGTGTATGTGGTTTTTGTGTAACTGTGGGTATATGTCTATGTGTGTGCTGTCTGTGGTTTGTGTGTCTCTGTGCACATGTGTGTGGTATGTGTATATCTGTATGTGTGAGTGTGTGTGTGTGTGTGTGTGTGTGTGTGTGTGTGTGTGTGTGTATGCAGTTTAGGGAACTAGGAGTGGCTCAGTGGTTGAGATCACTGTCTGATTTTGCAGAGAACCTGGAGTCGGTTCCCAGCAATCATGTGACATCCAATAACTACCAGCAACTTCAGTTCCAAGGATCTGACTTCCTCTTCTAGCCTCCAGGCACCAGGCACATGCATGGTACACACATAAACTGTAGACAAATACATACACAAAATAAAAATAATTTTAAAATATATTTGGAGGATGCATTTTATATCTTGCAAGTTAAATTGCATCTGAAAGAAAGAAACTAGCATTTTTATCTCCTAAAAATTTCATCTGAATTTTAGTTATAAATGAAAACTACTCAAATGAGGGTGTAGAGAATTTGACTACAGAGTACATTGTATATTGGATAGATGAATTCTAGGTCATTTACTGAAAAGTACATAGTTCTGACAGCAAAGATAACCTACTAACTCTTGGTAAAGGCTAATCATCACCCATAAGGAAGGCTTAGCTAGCCTGAAATCCCTCGTAAAGGACAAGCGTAGTGGTGAGATGTGTCAGGCAGCCACAGCCCCACTGTGCCCCTTGCTTGGGAAGTGGGTGCACACACCCTGATCATGCTTAAGAGCTCAAGTAAAGATCTGGGAGTCGCTCGTTTTCAGAGGAAGAATTTTCTTTGCCAGTCGTGTTCACTTTCCCATGAACCATGAACTGAACATGAAAACCTCTCTATGAAATGCTTTGCAACTAGCATATTTTATTTTTGATTTTATTTCTTTTTACAGTACTATTTTTAATAGGACCAACTGGGGAAGGTGGGTAGTAGAATACATTAGCAGACAAGCACACTATTTTATCTAAATCCAGAGATTTATTTTTATTGTTATTTTATGTAACACTTCACTGAATGATTTAGTCATGTAGTTTGGATGGGCTAAACCAAAGGAATCACTTAATAACAGAGTAATTATGTAAGAATTTGAATTACAGTAGTTGCTCGGCTAGCTTATATCAACTAATCTTTTATCAAGAGGTCTCATTTAATAAGCCGAACAATTGTGCTTAGCACAACAGACACCAGAATTTAGTACCATTCGTCCCAAATAGTCCTTTAAAACTAAAATAACTTGTACAGTATGGATTTTGAGTGTTAGGATGTGGCTTCCATTCTCTGATTTTGAAATTGCATACGATGGTCATAGATGAGATTAGGCATTTCATAAGTGTGAAATAGTTGAGTATATTCTGTGGCCTGATACTTCTTATAACGTGTCAGTTGTTAATAAACAATACAGTGAGCATTCATTGCTACAGTCCAACAAAATATCAAATCCTCTAGAAGAGGCCTAGAAGGTTGAACATGCACCATCATCTACCAATACTGGGATGCTTCCCATAGCGTCTTTGATATGTACTCAGTCAGGATCAACCAGCACCTGCTTACATATTTCCTAGGATGATAAGCCCACTACTTTAAGAGAGAATATAGTCTTTCACTAGGAAAGTCACTATTATTATTTGTTATTACTGTGTATGTATGTATGTGTGTGCACACACCCACATGTTCATATTTGTGCTGGTGTGTGTGTGTTTGTGTGTGTGAGCGCACGCGCACTTGCACAGGAGTAAGCACACACGCACATGTTCATGTTGGTGCTGGTGTGTGTTTAGGTGCATGTGGAGAGCAGAGGACAGCCTCAGGTACTAGTCCTCAGACACCATCTGTGGTTTGTTGTTTGTTTGTTTTAACTTAGATTTTGAGACAGGGTCTCTCATTGGGCTGGGACTCAACTAGGAGGCAAGGCTGTTGGTCCACAAGCACACAGATCTGCATGTCTTTACCTCCCAAGAGCTGAGGTTAGGTGCATACACATCACACATCACACTCAGCCTCTATTTTGGTGTAGGTTTTAGGTGTCAGACTCAGGTCCTGGTACTTGCGTGGCAAGCACTGTTTTGACTAAACTGCTGCTCCAGCTCCCCTACAAATTATTTTGTTGAGTCCAAAGCGTATCAGCATGTGTTGGATGTCTATTCCAACAGTTATCAGCACTGTAACCTTGGTGAAACTCTGTCTTTAGTCCAAACCTCACTTCTTCATGTGGAACGCAGCTATAACAATAATATCTACTTGCTTGATCTTAGACAAAAGACAAGAAGCAATGTGTGTCCCAACAGTTTGGAAGCTCTAATGAAAAGGAAAGTGGTCACATTCCTTGTACATAGTCGATCTTAAGAGATCGACTTTCCAACATATGTTATTGGATATTATATTTATTTTGAAAAGATACTAATATATATATAGCATGGATTCATGTTTTCAAAACATATTATCTGTCTAGCTGTCTGTATGTGATGACATGAAATGAGAGGAAAGGATGAAAAAAACATATACACCAGACTAACACTGGACGGTCACATACACCAGACTAACACTGGACGGTCACACACACCAGACTAACACTGGACAGTTACACACACCAGACTAATACACCAGACTAACACTGGACGGCCATACACACCAGACTAACACTGGACGGTCACACACACCAGACTAACACTGGACGGTCACACACACCAGCCTAACACTGGACGGTCACACACACCAGACTAATACACCAGACTAACACTGGACGGTCACATATACCAGACTAACACTGGATGGCCATACACACCAGACTAACACTGGATGGCCATACACACCAGACTAACGCTGGATGGCCATACACACCAGCCTAACACTGGACGGTCACATACACCAGACTAACACTGGACGGTCACATACACCAGACTAACACTGGACGGTCACATACACCAGACTAACACTGGACAGTCACACACACCAGACTAACACTGGACGGTCACATACACCAGACTAACACTGGACAGTCACATACACCAGACTAACACTGGATAGTCATATACACCAGACTAACACTGGACAGTCATGTACATCAGACTAACACTGGACGGTCACACACACCAGACTAACACTGGACGGTCACACACACCAGACTAACACTGGACAGTCACATACACCAGACTAACACTGGACAGTTACACACACCAGACTAACACTGGACGGTCACACACACCAGACTAACACTGGACAGTCACACACACCAGACTAACACTGGACGGTCACATACACCAGACTAACACTGGACAGTCACATACACCAGACTAACACTGGACAGTTACACACACCAGACTAACACTGGACGGTCACACACACCAGACTAACACTGGACAGTTACACACACCAGACTGACACTGGATGGTCACAGAAAGGGCAAAGAAAGGGGAATAAGAAAAAATTAGAATATAACAAAATCTATGAAAATGAAGATTGCAAAAGTACCTGTATGCATGTGTGTGTGTGTGTGTGTGTGTGTGTGTGTGTGTGTGAGTGTGTGTATCTTGAGGAAAGCTTGAGTGCTTATGTAACAGAAAAACCCCTTGCTCATCCACAATGGACAGTTGCAATTCGTCTGTATAGACAATTTAAAAATAGTAGCCTGGCATGGTGATATATTCAAGAGGTGGAGGCAAGAGGATCGGAAGTTTGAGGACAGCATTGACTACATAATTCCAGGCAGCCCTGACCTTCTTAATGAACCCCTACTTCAAAAAGCTGAGGGAAAAAAGTAATTTGATGAATTCAAGTCAATTCATGCTGAAATATTTTACAAATGCTACTATGGTTGACTTCATATTAGCAAAATAAGAGGTAAAAAGCGAGTAACTGGAAGGTACATAGGATACTTTCAACAGTCATAGGTCAACAGGGATCTATGCAAATGCATTAATAGTGTCTGCCTCTTGGTAAGATGGCCAGTGATTTTGATTTTTTGCTGTCATTTTCTCCTAAACTTACTGAAAATTTTACAGAGAATGTGCATTACTTATATTGTCTAAACTATACAATAAAAAAGAAATACATGCCAATTTAGTAAACAAATATCATGACAAACAGAAACACATGCACAAGAGATAAACATTCAAGTTTGAATGAAGTTCTACAGCTATCTGTGCTAATAATTTGATAGCTATTTGATATTTGAATTCTATTAATGATTATATGATCAAGTATTTTTCTCAGATTTCAATTCAAGTCGATAGGAGTTAGTAGTTTCAATGAAGGGATTCAATGGCTTGTTTATATTTCATTTTTATGTTACAATTTTAATTTATAAACTTATTTAAGATAAACTTTTCCATAACCCGGTGTTGATCACAGTGATACTTCCCTTGACCCGTGTTCTAGTGTAAGGGCCTTCAAGTTCTTGTTGATGTACACCTTGACTTTTCTATCTTAATGGTGATTTTGTAGACAGAACAGAATGGAAGTGTGTGCACCAGACTGACACTGGGCAGTCACTGGAAGTACCAGTAAAGGATCTAATTTTAATATTAATAATAATAATAATAATAATTTGATAGAATGGTATATTGTAAAACTCTGGAGGAATGCCAGCCCATGGTTGATTAGGTACTTGACAATGTTTTTGATGGGTTTCACTTCCTTATTGAGGAAAGGGTTCTCCAGAAAGTCACAGAGGTGTCCGTCTATGTGAGCAGAACCCAGAGCATACAAATCCAAGAAAACCTGGTGCTTCAGTGGACTCCAGAGGGTTCCCCACTCATCCTGGTCCAGTGACTATATCCTGGAAAAGGACATGATCACTCAGGCTCTGCATTTTCAGGAGGAGCCTAGCTTCCTTGTACTTCTGCTCTTCCATCTTGAGGAAGAAGTGGGCTAGTTCTGTCAAAGCCATATCATTGAGGCCCCAAAAAGAAGCCCAGGGACAGGTAGGAGGCCTATAGATGGCCAATGAATCATGCAGGTGGCTGTATCTTGGTAGAATGATTCTGACCAGTCATGGAACTCATTGTTTGCAGACAGAGAAACTAGCCGCAGAAAACAGTGTAGGGCAGGACTGACAAGATGGCTCCTTAGGTCAAAGTACTCACTGCCAAGCATGGTAGAAGGAGAAAAGTGACCCCCTCAAGTTGTCTACTGATCTCCTCTCGCCTACCACAGCACACATCCTCCCACTGCCCAATAAATAAATAGAAGGAAGAGGAGGAGATGGAGAAGAGGAGAAAGAGGAGAGGAGAGGGGAGGGGAGGGGAAAAGGGGAGGGGAGGAGAGGAGAGAGGTACTGAAGCAGGAGTTAGGCAAGAACATGGCCCAGAGGTAGGACCAAATCAGAAGGTGATAGTTGGAGGCCAGAAGAGAGAGAGGAAGAGATAATGGAGATGCCAGTTCAATCCAAACACTGTTGAAGCAAGAGCTCTGACCTCCAGGCATCTGCTTGTCTGGTACATTTTTAGCATTTGTACATATACCCCCTGTTTCTTCAAGGTTTGGAGATACCTAGTTTATCCTCAGAAGGCATAACAGTGGCCATGATTTTCTTCATAGAATCTTCTATTGGCAGCTCTGGTTGAACCACAGACTTTTTTTCTTAATTTTATAATTAATTTAATTTTACATATCAGCCACAGATTCCCCTGTCCTCCCTCCTCCCACTCATCCCCCGCCCTCCCCCCAATCCACCCACCTCCTCCAAGGCAAGGACTCCCCTGGGGATTCAGCTCAGCCTGGTAGATTCAGTTGAGGTAGGTCCAGTCCCCTCCTCCCTTCACCTAGGCTGAGCAAAGTGTCCCAGCATAGGCCCTAGGTTCCAAAAACCCAGCTCACATACTAAAGACAGGTCCCGGTCCAACTGCCTGGGGGCCTCCTAAATAGTTCAAGCTAATCAACTGTCTCACTTATTCCAGAGGGTCTGATCCAGTTCCATGGGGGCAAGAAAGACTTTCTAAGTAGGTAGATGATTGCATAATCCCAGGTACTTGGCCAGATTTCACAGACCGAGATTGCCAGCTTTATTTGAGAGTTGAAAAATTCTAATTTCTCAGTGATGACTATAATTGATCTACAGAAATCTGAGCTATACCTGTCACTCACTGTAAATCATTTCCTCTTTACTTCTCCCTTACTTTGGGGCATAATCTTGTTTATTGGTAGGAGGGGAAACAAGGGGATTCTTTATTCTTCATTTTTGTTTCATAGAAATATTTGTAACATGATCGGTCTTATCTGACAATGACAATAAAAATTACGGTAGACAGAATTAAACAGGCATGGAAGACTGCATTCTACCCTATTACGACAGGGAAATGAGGTTGACCTTGACCCTGAAGCCAGGGGGTCTTCAAGCACTGGGGCAAACTGCCGGACAGTTCTGAAGGACATTTCAGGGAAGGATGCTCAGTGCAATTGAACCATCTGTGTTTGTTAATTGCCACTTATCAAAATTAGACTCCTAGCCTTCCACGGAGCTTTGGAGATTATCTTACTTACTGACGGTTGTATTTCAAAGACATGACTCCCAGGTCTTTAGAAATCACATTCCTGACTGATAAAATTTGAAGAGGCTCGGGGACAAAGCTCATATGTAAGGAAGGGAGCAGAACATGAATTTCTTAATTACAAGTTTTAGAAAGCAAACACTCCATATAAAGGGAGGTCAGGAGCCTGCAATCAGAAAGAAATGTTGAATTTAGTGAAGGTGAATGTAAGGTTAATACCCATTGGTAACTTGCTTTGCCTCTTACTGCCAAATCTGTAAGGAGGGATTCACCTCCTTACTTGAGAGATATATCTCATCACCTAGGACATCACCACCTTGTGCACTGTGCTGGCCAACCAGGCTGAGTGAGAAGAATTGTGCCAAGCACCATGACCTCACTGATTATCATTGATGAGCATTAGGAGGCACAGGCACACACAGGATCTTTCACAGTCTACAGTATTTTGCTCTTAGCCCCTCTTTATATAAGACATATAGTTAACTTTTAAGGTCATCCTTCATTTGAGCCCAAACATCCTTCAAAGCATTTCTGTTAACTCATGTAATCCTCACAAATATTCTGGAACAATTTATGACTTGTCCCCACTTTATAGACCATGAAACAGAGGGGCAGAAAGATTAAGAAAGTTGCCCATGTTCATTAGAAAGAAGCAGCTGAATTTGAACTTAATCCCATTCCACAACCCAAGCTCTGGACTTCAGTGTTAAAGAGCTTTGCTTGATCATTGTCCAAGCTTTTGCTGGGAATCCAACGCCCTCACTCTCTCTTTATGATTTACTCAGAAAGTGCAGTAATGGGATAAACTGCAAGACACGGATGCTTAGTGTGCCTCCTGTGAGCCTGCAGGGACCAGGTCAGAATCAGGGAGTATCCAAGCTCCCGGGCCTGAGCAATACTGTGGCAGCCTCTTAGCATAAAATTTCATAATGTTCTATTCTATGAATCAGTAATCAGATATTTTCCATAAAACACTGTGAAAGAATTCAATAAAGACATCTAGGGAAATTAAAATAAGCCATTTTATTCCATAATAATTCAGAGGGCTTAGGGAGAAATATCTATCAAGGTCAGAAAAATAGAAGAATCTTCAGTAGGGCTTAGGTAAGGTGAGGGAATTTTTTTTCCTGAGCAAGTCTAAAAGGGTCTCATCATCCTGGTGTTAATTTGGCCTTCAGGCCAGGAAGCTAGGGTTTTTCTTTCCTTCCCTGGTACCACCATTCTTGTACTGAGCCATACTGATTAAGTCCTTGTTCTTGTTTACCAGGAACCCTGATCTCTGTCTTAATTTTTGGCTTGAAAAACAGTATATGTAATAGGAAGACTGTAGACTGGAGCTTGGGGTTCAGTTTGCTTTGTGGCTCTATGGATTGAACCCAGGGCCTTGTGCTGCTAACCAAGTCCTCTACCACAGAGCTGTATCATCTGCCCTTGCTTTATAGGTGGGGTCCTACTATATAGCCCAGGGTGGCCTTGCATTCTAGATCCTCATGTCTTGGCCTCCTGAGTGTTAGGATTACAGGCATCCTCTGCCATGCCTAATGCAGACTAGCTCCTATTTGAAGATCTCAGTACTTAACTGGCTAAATCCTCCTGGAAAAGACATTTTATCCATTCTGAGCTTCAGTATAAAAATAATAAGACCCCTCTTTTTTTAGAGTTGTTTTAAGGATTGGAGATAATGTGTAAGAAGGGAAAACCTGCATAATAAAGATTCTACAGTTTATGAGAATTAGTTTGCACTGGTCATCCCCAGCAAATGAGCTCAGAGAAAAGCCCCTATTTTCAGGGCCATAAGAAAAGCCACCATGTGACTTTTCTAATGACATGTGATGAATAAGAAGAGTCACCTAGGCAGAGAAAAACAGAGGCCCACAGAAGATAAGGTTAGTACTGGGTCTAACCTGAGGAAGCTGAAGATCATAATAGGAAGTTTGAAATTAACAAAAATGGGATTTTGAGGAGGAAAAAAAAAATGTCTTTGAAGTATAGAAGTGCAGTTTGAAAGCAAGGCTCCCTTCGCCAAAGAGAAAAGACTGGTAACCCTAAGGAAAGTGGATTGCAAAAAGACACATTGATCCAGAAAGCGTTCTTGGGAGGTTGGCACATGTGTGTCTGCCGCTGAGTCATGTTGTGTAGGGCAGGAGAGAATGAGATAGACTAAAGCAAGGAAGTAGACGTCGTTTTGGCTGCAGAAGGACCTAAAGAGATGACTAAAGGAGTTAACTTTTGAGAGTCTGAGCCAATCCTAAACCGGCTGGCATGGTGACTTGAAGGTTATCATGGCCTTGTGGTTTCTACCTGTCGTCCTGCTTCCTTTAAAACATGGCTTCCATCTTTGATGCAAGAAAATGTGTGCAGTTTCCCCACCCCATCAATATTCCCGATAATAGACATCTTGACATGGTTGGTGTTTGAGCCAGTTCTCCACTGCTGTGACAGAATTTACCTGTGATATCAATTGAAAGAGACCAGACTTCCTTCAGCTTGCAGGGTAAGAGGTTTCCATCCTTGTCAGGCTGCTCCACTGCTTGGGGACTGTGGTCAGGACAAAGTTTCTCATCTCATGGTAGTCAGGAAGGAGAGAGAAGGAGAGGAGCCAAGGTCCCCAAACATCCTTCACAGGCACGCACTACTAATGATATACTTCCTCCAACTAGCCTCCACCCCACCACCTCCTAAGTTTCCACCACCTTCCAGGAGCGCCATCAGCTGGGGACAAGCCTTTACCGTATACACTTTAGGGGATTATTTAAGACCCAATTCATGATGCTCAGAGTTGCATTTCACTCTACTCACAATACCGTTGGCTAAAACTTAGTCACGTGATCACATCAAGCTGCAAAGGAAGCTAGGAGACATACTTTAAACAGCCATTTGAACCCCAGCTTTCTATTATAATAGTCCAGTTATAAAATTCCACAACACAGAACGTTGTGCCAAACCATGCTCCCTTGAAGAAGATTGACAGGGGCTGTCAGAGACTGGATTTCTCAAGTACTTAAGAAAACCTAGTCTTGTCTAAAACTGTGAACCCCACCGAACTTCCTGGAATATTGTTTTGTCTGAGTTTTCTGAACATCCTGCTCTGACTCTGTTGTAGAACTCAGGTCGGTAATGAAACATTTCCTGAACACCTTAAAAAAATAATAAATCCTGGAACTTTCAGGGTGCCTTTGCAGGTACGCACAACCAGCCTTCTCCCATTTCTGCCGAGTTTACATATTTTGCTGCTGGCAGATTTGACACTTACATGAGTAAAGGCTGTATCTTGCTTTCTTTTCTGGGTGCTGTGAAAACATACACTGAGGAAAGCCACTTAAGTGAGAAAGGTTTGATTCTGGCTCACAGTTCAAGGGTGTAGTTGATCACAATGGGGACATCAAATCCACAGGAGTTTGGAGCAGCTGGTCACATTGCATTTGCATTCAGAGAGTGATAAATGATTGTGCTCAGCTCATCTTTTTCCATTATATAGTACAGGATCCCAGCCCAGGGAATGGTGCCACTTACAGTGGGCAGGTCTTCCTACCTCTGTGAACCTCGTCAAGTCAATTCCCCTCTGGAACATCTCCTGGATGACTCAACATCTCATCAAGTTGACAATTGGGATTGAGCACACAGTCTGTAGTAGCTATGAGGACTGCTGTTTTGCTATAATTATTGCACAACCATCAGTTGTAAGCCACATTCCAATTACAGAGATGTTAAAAACGTAGGTGGAGTGTGTCTCAGAATCAATGAAATGCTGTTTGGTATCATCTGTGCTCAGAGTGTTTGATATTGGCAGCAGTCTGCTTTCTTAATTCAAAGAGCCCTCTCATGCCCATCACATGCATCATGGGTCTCCTCAAAGCCCAGAAAAGTCTCTCTTCGTAGTACTTAAAGGTAATCTGCAAGAGATAAGGCTCTGTGCAGTTTTGAGTAAGGTCTCTGCTCTTCCTGGATGCTGCTCTTTTGTACGGGTGGCCAAATGTGTGGCTGACAAACCTCTGAGACAGTGGGAAGGGGTGAAGAAGTGTATCCCGGAAGGCTGGGCCAAGAGAGTAGTACAAGTGAGCTGCAAAAATGGCCGACTGCCACGCTTCCAGCTCTGGGGGCTCTGCCCTGTGTAAGGAGACGTTGGCCTTACTGAAAAGAAGCTGCGGCCTCCTCAGAGATTGTATTAGACTAAGCAGGTCACAGGCAGGTATAACTGGCCTTTTGTGAAGATTTGGGATAATGACAAAATATATAGAAACTTCTACCAAAGCTACAGTTCAAGGAGAAATGTGAAGTGTTAGGGAAAAACCAAAACCAAAGTCCAAACACTCAGATTTCAAGCCATGTAAACCCAGATGTGAGTCCTGCCTGTTGATCCTTCTAAATGTAACTGTGGGCAAGGGCCTGGAACTTCTGAACCTGTTCTGTTTTCTCTAACTATGAAGGGTATCCTGCTTGGGTTTGTGTTTTACTTTGTCAACATGCCATAAGCTAGACTCATCTGAGAAGGAATTTCAGTTGAGAAAATACTACCATCAAATTGGCCTGTAGATGAGACTGTGGGTATTTTCTTAAGGACTGATGTGGGAGGAGCCAGCTCACTGGAGGTGGTCCCACCCCCACCCACCCACCACCTCTGCATGATCCTGAGTTGTATAAGAAAAGAGACTGGACAAGCCATAGGAAACAAGCCAGTAAGCTGTGATCTTCTATGCTAACTGCTTCAGTTCCTGCCCTCAGTTCCTGATTTCAGTTCCTATCCTGAGTTCCTTTCTTACAGTAGACCAAAAACTGACAAGAGAAATAATCCTGACCTCCCCAAGTAGGATTTGTCCCATGTTTTATCACAGCAATAGTACACAAACCAGGACAAGAAACATCCCTGGTTTTATTGCCAGGAACTGGGTTTCTGAATGTGAGATGACTCGGCAGCATCAGCCTTTCAGCAAGCCAAGAACACTAATAGTCTGCAATGTTACATGTCTACAGCAGGAAATTCTCAGGGTGCACACATGAAGCTGTGGGCCTTTCAGGCGTCACAGAGACTTCAGATTGTCTCTGACCTTCAAAAATAATGAACTAATGTACCTTTTATTTCTGGTTTCCAAAGACACTATCAATAGAAAGGCTTCATTAAATAAACATTACTATTCATTCAATAAACATTTATTGAATGTTATATGCTAGGTCCTATGGATTAGGTAGACATAAACCACACCAGAAAGAAATGTGTTTATACTATGAAAAAGCCAGTGTTCAAGCTCCAAAGAGGGTGGTATTCTGCCAGCAGACAAGGTCAGAGTAAGTTTGTTGTGGGGAGCAAATCAGCTATTGGAACTTGAAGCATAGAGAATTTTTACTTATAAGTGAAGAAAATTCAATGCTTTCCAAGGAATGGGAATATACTGAACAAGTACATGTAATTGTTGGTTGAAAACTGCCTATTCTGAGAAAATAGAAAAGAAATGTAGAAATGTAAATTTCCCAGAAAGTGGTGAACCTTTCATTTGAAGCCTAGCTGTCTCGGGAGATAAAGCCGGAATGGGTTTAGGGGCAGGAGAGTGTCGTGATCAGGCAGTATTGGGGATGAATTAGTCTGGCAGCAGTCTGTAAGAACTGTGGTTGCTCATGTGTGCAAATGCCACATTAGACAAAATCAATATGCAGAGTGGGCTTTTTTTTCTTCTTCTGTTTGCTTGTTTTCCCCTGTAGCACAGTTCTCTGAATTGTACTTTATGGCAGACTGGATTGCCCGGGAGCCACAGAGAGAGCAAGCACTCTGCCTAGGGCCTTGTGGGAAAGATGTGCACTGGGGTGAATATTCCTTGTCACTTCTCCAAGGGGTTTGGGGTTTGCCTGGTAGGAAAGAAACTGTCTGCCTGGGTTGCTAATCCCCCAGGGAGAGGATGCATAACAAGACAGGAGAGCTCCAGGTCTGTTCTGGCCCAAGGCAGAAATTCTGCCTCATTACCACTTCAATGGGCCAGTCAACAAAAATTAGTATGGCTTGCCCTCCAATGGATGTCATCCATTCCACTTTGTACTAACGCTTCACATAGCTAAAGAATTCAAAGATGAGAAAGCTAAGTAAGTTAATATCCCTTCCTTCAGGTGGGCTACCGTCTTGATACACAAGGGGCCTTATTTCAGTCAAATGTTCCTGGGTACTCACTGACTGTAAAGAATCTATAAAGGCAGAAGGAATCTAAAAATGAATTGTCCTCAGGAAGATTTAGGATTAAGATTAGGATTAAGATTTAGGATGGTGCTCCACATAATACAAATACTGACAGAAGTCATGACACCCATTTCCATAGGCATACCCATGACCATTTAGGAGCTCAGGGAACAAGACTTCACTTCCTGATGATGCTCAAGGTGGAAGGAGAATATGGAAGACATAGAATTTTAAACTGATTATTCACAGGAAGTAATATCGACTTTATATCACCCGAGATCAGGTGCATCTAGGGCATTATGGCCATAGACATAGACCTTTTATTCAGAATGGCCAGGACACAGCTTTGTCACTCATACTCCTACTAGAAACGTGAACCCAGAAAGGTCCTTTCTCTGGCCTTAACCTTCAAAATGAAGACAGCAAATACCTACTTCACAGGATTCCAAGAAAACGTTTGCCTAGTATGCTTACTTTAATGAACTATACCACAGGTAGTCAATGTTAAATAATACTAATAATTATAGTTTTATTTTGTTGCTGTTGTCGGATACATTCCCCAACAGAATGAAGGATTTGGAGCTTCTTTGCTCCTCTCCCTCCCCCTCCCCACGCGCGTGTGAAAGAGAAGGACAGAGGAACAAAGAGACAGAGACAGAGAGAGAGTGTATCTTTTTAATTACTCATCTTATAAAATGAGGGGAAATAGTTCTCTAAGACTCACATGGGCTATTAGTATTATATCTAGTGGGAAGGACCATCCATGAAACTCAACTCCTTTAAATAATGGATGAGGAGACTGAAAGACAAATAATTTAGAAGATTAGGCTATGTCCTTTTGGCTCCCGTTCCACTTTTCCATAAATTATTACTGCAGGAGCCAGGACTGAGGGACTAGGCATCCTCCAGCCAAAGATAGCAAGCCCAAATCTAAACCATAATGTTCTGAAGACACCCCTCAGCTCCCATTGGACACTATATATGCTATATGCTAGATGGGATCATATCGACTTTGAGGAGAAGACAGCAGATATCTGGGAAGAGTGTTTGTTGTCCGCTCCAGTGTTGTTTTAGGGGTGAGGAAACTTAAACATGTGTGGTGGCCTGATAGCTTCTCTGGGGTCACGTGTGTACAGCATTACAAATCCATATATATGAACCTACTCTTCTACCGCCTACAAGATGTTAATAAACGTCTTAGAAGAGCTTCCTAAATCAGGAACAAAATGGAAGCTGCAGGAGACATCTGTGATGTTCTGTTGCCTTGGCACAGCCCATTGAACCACTGGGAAGATCACCTTGCAGCATTGATTTCAAGTTTTAGGGAGAACATTGTTAAAGGCAGACCCACAGCTCCCCATAAAGCATCTAAAAGACTCCAGAAAATGCATACGTGTTTGAATGGTACCCTGTTGCTGTTGCATTTGTTTGGGGGTTCCAAGTGACAGACACTATGGTGCATGAATCATTTTCCATCAAGGGTAAAACAGAAAACTTGATCTATAAGAAGGAAGCATGTTTTTACAGTGGATAGTGGATTTCGCTCACCTCAAAATCACTCTTGCTATTTGCCTTGGAGACCTATTGATTTATGTTGTCTCTTGTTTCCATGGCGGCCTGGATTTGTCATACTTAGAAAAACAATTTTGTTTCCTATAGGTTTCATTTTGTTTTGTACAAGCAAGAGAACCATTCTGTGTTGGTACCATGAATACGTGCCTACAGAATTTCAGCCAGCACTTTCAAAAGGATACAGATTTATTTTTAGCTATATGCCCCTGCCCGAAAGGTTTATGCTATTAAACATTGATATTACTTGAAAAGTTATGCCTAAGGCATGTCATTTCTTTCCCAGCTAGGAATTGAAATCTTTATGAAGCTTGCTGAAGATTTTACCGGGTCACTAAAATCAAGGTTTCTACTTGTATGCAGTGACTAAGAGAAATAGATTTCTATATTCAACCAACCATTGAATATTTATTGAACTACTAATATGTTCCTTGCATTATTCTAGATCCTATGGTGATACCAGAGTATAGAAGACACCTTTCTACTATTTTAGTTCCATCTTAACATATTTTTACTCATTTGTAAAATGACAAGATCACAAAACTCAGATTTGGCTCTTGCCTTCAGGTTGTAAAGAATCTAGCTAGAAAAGCAAACCCATGAAAGCAACTCCCAGACACTTTAATACAATATGGTAACTTCTGGAGGGGGGAGGCAAATGTGGGGTGCATTCTAAAAGCTCAGGAGCAAGGGCTTAAGAGAATCTGAGGGTATCTGGTGTGAGGAGGTAACCCCAGAGCCACTTTAGAGAGGAACCACCTCACTGATTAAGTAGGGGAAATCTGTTCCAGGAAAGACCAAGAGTCAAGATGAGGTAACTTCCAGGAAGGAAGTACTGTTAGGGCCATGAAATGCAAAGCCTGTTGGTCCTGGTCCTGAGGATCAGGGCACATCTTGTTGCTGAGGAGCTTATCCTGCCTTCACAAGTTCTCTGTCAACCTGATTGTTTACAAATTAAGCAAGGTAGTGTTATATTATTGTTAGTGATGATATCAGAAGCCAGGAGGAACCTCACCTCCATACATCCCTGTAGGATTCCTCCACCTTCAATAGAATGTGATGGAAGAGAGTTTCAGTTCTGGAGCTAAATTCCTGAAAATCCCTGAGATTTCTGAGAGCCCTGAAAGATCACATGAACTGAAGTCCTTCCAGCCTAGAGGGAAGAGCACAGGATACAGGGAGAGAGAGAATTCCAAGCCCACAGGAAGAGGGAGGACAGCTGCCTCTGTGTCCTCCAGAGTTACCACCAGCTAAGTACAATCATACCAGTGACCCCAGCCAGACCAGCAGAACTGTTCAACAGAGCCTTGCCCATTTTACAAAACTGATTTCGAGAGGAATGAAAGTGTTTATTGTTTAATCCGCCTTAGTTTTGGAGGTGCTTAAGAAACAATAACAGGTAACCAATGATGAAATTCATAAACAAATTAGATCAACAGTGTAGACATTTTATAGTTTGAAACTGCCTGAGGTTGGAGAGATGATTACTTTTCCGCTGTCATCATAGTATAACAACTTGTTAACAGGATGAGATGTTTGTCCACATTGGGCTTCCCCATACAGAATGGATGCTTCCAAATTGTAGAAGCAAGATTGAACTAACTGCCCAGTATCCAAACACTGAAGTGAAAATAACAGGGCTCAGAAAATGATACACAAGCCCCAGCCTAGAAATGAAGTTTCTCCCTGACCTCCTCTAGCTCTCCTGTCTCTCAGCCCTTCAGCTTTCCTGTGGCAAGCCAGAGACTAGAATTACTCTTCAAAGGGGAACATAGAAACCAGGAGCTTTCTTCCCCAAAGCCATATATAAAACCTAAAACTGTTACTTTCTTCTTCTGTCCCTTTGTGTACGAGCTGGCCATAAAGACCATCCTTGATCAACAGTGGTTCATAAGACCTCCATTCTAGAAAAAAAAATTATGCAGGAATAAATACTGTATCTTGAAAGGCAAAGAAGACTAAATAGAGGGGCCACTCTGGGTTTTCCCTCACAGTTGTTTCCTTTCACTTATATTCTTTTATCCAATCATGTCTCTGCATGGCTACTCACCCTGGGTCTTTAGGTTTTCAGTCTGAAGGCCCCTGTATCATATAAAACTATCAGCAGATAAATTTGTCATAGCTTTTCTCCTGGCAATCTATTGCTGGTTTGTTTTTTTTTTCAGAAGATAGAAATGTAGACTCTCAGAGAGTAAGTTGACCTTCCGTGTAAGAGCTAACCATTACTTCTATCACACATATACTTTCTCTCTTAACAGAGAATAGGGATTTTCATGAAGTAGCCAGTACATGGGCACATCCAAATAGCCACAGAGGTTATAGATGGCAGGCCACTGGAGTGAGCTTGGCAGCACTTCCCAAGGAGACACCAAAGACAGTCATCTAGACTAACTTTGAGAAGTATTCATCTGTCCGTTTGTTATCCAGTGCATCCATCTATTCCACAGTCTTACCGACTATGAGCAAAGCCAAAGGCAGTAGACAAGAGTAAATCCCAACATAGACTAGAGATTGAAAGTGGCCAGATTGTTATCACGTGAGGAAAGGCACTGATCATGAGCTGGATCCTCATGACATGCAGGAGGCCCTGGGTTCAGTCCCCAGCACCACACAAAACCAGACGTGGTACTGCTTGTCTGTAATCCCAGCATTCAAAGGGTGGAGACTGGTGGATTAAGAGTTCAAGGTCATCCTAAGCTACATTCCAGCCTAGGAGACATGAGACCCTGTCTTTCAAAAAGAAAAAAAAAAGAAATATTCTGATCTTTTTATTTAGAATTAGAAAAATCTGCTATTACTCTATTTAATTCTTACTAGACTATAAATTACTTGTAGTTGAAGTTAAACTTTTTTCGTCTCTTTTCTTTTTGTCTCTTAGCATAGCACATCATTCATGGTGTATATTCGATGGATGAGAATTGAAATGAATGAATAAAAATAAAATAAATAAAGTCCAAAATTTACAGGTTTCCTACACCTCTTGGAAGTGTATACTGCATATACTAGCCTTTAGTAAGTACCTGCTTATTAAATAATTAAAAAGAAATAAACCCTTTTATTTCCTGCAGACAAAAAATAATAATAATAACTTGAGCATAGGGCTCAGTAACTTGAGCATGGGGGTAGAGCTCAGTAGAGGAGGTTTCCTAGTGTATGTGAGACCTTGGGTTCAGGTTCTCTGAAAGACACATACACACACACACACACACACACACACACACACACACACATACACACACACACACACACACACACACACACACACACACACACACGGCATGAGCTAAAGGCTGGAACTTTCCCATCATCCTCTCCTTATCAAAGATCTCATGTATTTTGATTTTTGATGCCTTATATTTTATTGTTACGAACACTAAGAAAGAATGTTTATTACTTGATTTCATTTGCAGCAACAAAGACAGGGGTGTGAGGGTGTCAAGGAGAGAGAGAGAGAGAGAGAGAGAGAGAGAGAGAGAGAGAGAGAGAGAGAGAAATTTAGCATGCATACTCCTGCATACCTCAAAGGTCAGCTTAGAGAAGACAGAAGTATATTGGCATTGTGCTAAAATAACTCCCTAAGGGCTAGGTCTCTGAAAAGTATAATAAATTTATTCAACTTCTCCAGAAAGAACTAAATCAATATCCCTTGTGATAGCTTGAATAATAACAGTCCATTCCTTATTAATCATTTTCAAATACATCTACTGACTAGTGAGCTAAGAGTATTTATTCACTGTTCATGGGATACTTAACTGTGTCTTGAGTTTCTAGGCTTTTCTTTTTCTATTGGGAAATACCATTTGTCAGAGAGAGCCTGTTGTCCCCATGGGCTTTGAATACTTATGCTGGCACCCAGCCATCTTGCTTAGTCAATAACATTTTTCTATCATAATCAGAATAAAACTCTAAATTATTAGAGTGACTGACAGATCTCCTTCCTAACTACTTCCCCTACTCATTTCCTGTGGCTCTCCCATCCCTTCTCTGCCGCATGACAAAAGCTTCCATATTGCTTTTACAAGAGGCCAAGCTCACTGCATGGAGCATTCACCTTATCTTCTCACTGCTTATAACATTTTTCCTCCAGGTAGCACCATGGCTCAACTCCCAGTTAGGTATCTCCCCAAATAACAGTTCATGCACAGCCTGTCACCCTCTAAGCTGCTCATTGACTGACAGTTAACTTTCGGTAAGTCACATATTCTTCTGAGACTCTGGTGGAAACTCAAGAGACCTCAGAAAAACACACGATTGTATCACTTTCTTTCCTCACTGCAGAACAACAACGCGAGAGTGAGTTATAAAAAGAGAGAGTGTTTATTTGGGCTTCCAGGTTGAGGGATCGAGTCCACCATGGCAGGGAAGGCGTGAGAGTGGGAAGGGACCGTGTCTGTCACACTGCATCCACAGGAAGGGGAGTGGGACCGTTGCTGATTCTCTGCTTGATTTTTCCTTTTATGCCATCTGGGACCCCAGCCCAGAGAATGGTGCTGCCCTCATTTGGGAAGTCTTCCCTCTTCCGCTAAATCTGTCTGGAAACACCCAGAATTGGGTTTCCATGGTGATTATAAATCCAGTCAAGTTGACAGTTAAGAATAACCACCACAATGATTATGATTATATACCACATGTTGCATATTGATGTGGAGCCTCCACTGGCTACCTGGAGGTCATGGGAGTTCTTACGTCCTTCTGTTTGTTTGATTTTTTTTTCTTTTCTTTTTTTTTCCTATTCTTTTTTTTGGGGGGGGGCTTTTTTATTTTATAATTTAATTTAATTTTACATATCAGCCACAGATTCCCTTGTCCTCTCCCCTCCCCCCCCCACGCCTTCCCCCCAGCCCACCCCCCAATTCCCATTTCCTCCAGGGCAAAGACTCCCGTGAGGATTGAGTTCAACCTGGTAGATTCAGTTCAGGCAGGTCCAGTGCCATCCTCCCAGGCTGAGCCAAATGTCCCTGCATAAGCCCCAGGTTCCAAACTGCCAGCTCATGCACTGAGGACAGGTCCCTGTCCCACTGCCTGGATGCCTCCCAAACAGTTTAAGCTAATCAACTGTCTCACTTATCCAGAGGGCCTGATCCAGTTGGGGGCTCCTGAGCTATAGGTTCATAGTTCATGTGTTTCCATTTGTTTGGCTATTTGTCCCTGTGCTTTTTCCAATCTTGGTCTCAACAATTCTCGCTCATACAAACCCTCCTCTTTCTCGCCAATTGGACTCCTGGACCTCCACCTGGGGCCTGGCCATGGATCTCTGCATCCGGTTCCCTCAGTCATTGGATGAGATTTCTAGCATGACAATTAGGGTGTTTGGCTATCCTATCACCAGAGTAGGTCAGTTCGGGCTTTCTCTCACCCATTGCCAGTAGTCTATTGTGGAGGTATCTTTGTGGATTTCTGTGGACCTCTCTAGCACTTTGCTTCTTCCTATTCTTATGTTTGATTTTTGATAGTGGATCTTTCTATATAGCTCAGGTTGGCCTTGAACTCAGGATTCTCTTGCTAAATGTTCTCTTGTGATGAAGTTCCAAACCCAGTGGAGATCAGGAGCCATAGAGTTGCTTCCTGGGCTGTTAAAATTCTGACCTCATAGGTATCATTTCTTCAGTTGACTTCAGTGTCTTTCTGTAAGCATTTCTTCAGATGGGCAACAAATCCTTATGTATACATTGATGCTTAGGGATGGCCAAGAAAGGAAGAGGGGAAGATGTCTGTGCTTGTGGAACTTCTTAGATAATAAGACTGTGTCTTCTGTTTTCAGTCACTTCCCTGAATTTAGACAAGCTGATTCATCCCAGAGCTTCTAAACTTTTCTTCACTCATGACCCCTTTAGTTTGAGAAATTTTCATATGACTTCAAGTATACAGGTATATAAAATAGGTATACAAATAAAGCATTTACCATTAACAAATCATAAAGAAATGCCCCTTAAAACAATTCTTGGTGTAATCCTACCATTTATTAATGATAAAGGCAAATTAAATAAGTTAAAAGTAAATTAAAATAAAAGCACATACTAATGACATGGATGTACTTGTTTATTTTACACAGGGTATTAAGCCTTGACTGAATATTTGATACTGCAGGACATAGAGCATCTTCAGTGTTTTTTAGAGTTGATCAATGTTTTGATTTTATAATCATGAGTGCTGAGAACCCTACTTTGCATAAGTACATAGTATAAAATGGCAGAAGTATATTTAGAGCCTTGTTAGAAATTTTTGGAAATTCTGCCTTAATCTCAAGCCAAAATTCATTTAAGGATTTTTTTTATAAAACTCATGTTAGCAACTCAAACAACAATTTTTAAAAGCCAAACATTTTTACACAATACGTTTTAAACATATATTCTTTTATACTTACATGCTGAGGAATATTAGTAGGAAAACATTAAAAGTGTTTGTTTTCTCTAATTAAGCCATTATGTTTCTTTAAGAGCAAAAAAAATGTTTTTGCAGTAAAAGCACTGCAGTTTGTCACATGCAATAGTCTCAAGCCTGAGCTGAATGTTTTCAGCAGGGCTCATGGGTGTTGCATGGTGGAGGGGCACATGTAATGCAGAGCATGCAGACTGTGTGCTCAAAATCAAAGCTGCAGTGAGTACATTCGGTACAGCAAGGGAAAGCACTACCAGAGGCATGTTGACTTCATCATCGACTTTCAGTTAATTTCATCGTTGTACCTTCAGATGCTTTTTACATTTTTGCCAAAAATTGTAGTGATCCTAGAAGCTAGGGTCTACATTATATCCCAATGATTCTTATCACAACTACTGCAGGGAGCACTAGCTTCCTCCACTTAGACATGGGGCACACACACACACACACACACACACACACACACACACACACATACACACGCACTCATATACACACACACATATACATACACACACATACATACACACACACACTCTCACATATACATACACTCACACACATATACATACAAACACACACACACGCACACACACACACACACACACATATTGGTGTAATTATTAAGGCCACTCCACGTAGTTAAAAGGAGATTTATTTAATGGCGTAACTTACAAATTAAGGGATAGGTAGGTCGTGGGGTCTGGGGAAGGTGTATCACAGTCCAGCGGTGTTCTCTGGAGCTCTGCTTGGCCCACCTCCACCATCCAGGGTCCCGGAACCTAGAGAGCGCCCGCCGATCCAGCTCTCGGGTCCCCAGGCACCTCCCTTGGCCCCACCTTGTAGGCGTGACAGTTGCCAAAGTCTCAATGGGGGTTGGAACTTCCAGATCAAAGCTGGAATGGCTACCCACTACACACACACACACACACACACACACACACACACACGCACACACGCACGCAATGTTTCTGCAGCTTCACAAATATTTATACAATCTAGTAGAACTAATGTTGTCCAGATAGTCACAGGAGGCAAAAACCAATAGTAGTGTGAACCATCCTACCCTGGTTGCTTAGAAACACTGGACTCTGAACACGGCTCTCCCGTTAAATCCCAGGGTTCTAACAACTCTCTAGCCATCGTAGCTACATAGACACAGATCACAGGCAGCAGAAGTAAAAATAGACAGGTCAACCAACGGGATTACACCAAACTCAAAAGTGTTTGCACAGCAAAGAACGAGATGAGGCACTGACAGAAAGGGGGAGAGTGTTTGTGAAGGTCTGGTGTGGGGGTTCCGGCTTGTAATCTCACATTTGAGAGGTGGGAGAGGGTTGGGGATTTAGCTCAGGGGTAGAGTGCTTGCCTAGCAAGCGCAAGGCCCTGGGTTTGGTCCTCAGCTCCAGAAAAGAGAGAGAGAGAGAGAGACAGAGAGAGAGAGAGAGAGAGACAGAGACAGAGACAGAGAGAGAGAGAGAGGAGAAAGATGATTAGGAGGTCACCCTCTGCTATATAAAGAATTGGAGGCCACCAGAACTACAGAGACCCTGCCTCAACAAACCTCCCCCTAAGAAAAAAAATTATAAATCATAAAACAGATCATTTGTTAATATATAAAATATTTAAGAATGACATATTTCCCATGGGGGGGGGCTATTTTTTCTTTGTTTGTTTATTTGTTTTTATTTTTATTTTTTTGTTTTGTTTTGAGATGTGGTCACGCTATGTAGCCCTGGCTGAGTTCAAATTCAAAGCATTCCTGCTACCCCAGCCTCCTGAGTGCTTGGATTATAGGCCTGCACCACCGTTCTCAGTTTATGTGGTTCTAGGGATTAAACCCAGCGACTCATGCACCAGCTGAGCCCTATCACAGCCTCACTTGATTTCATTTAAGGGGGAAAAACCCTGACACACAGTGATAGGTAGTAGTTTATATGTATAAACAGACAAAAAAAATTACCATGGGTGCAGTCAGCTGAATGACGGGGTCCAGGTATCTGCCTCCGAAGTGGCTCACTCCAGCAATGCAGTTTGGTCCCCTTTGTTGCTGAAAACTTCAGCTATTTGATGAGTTCCTCCACCAGGGCTCATTCAGCATCCTCACAGTAAAGCCACGGTCTTCCTCCAGTACACACAGTTCAAATGATGGTGGTGGAAGTAGCAATGCCATTCATGGACCTAACCTGAGAAATCAAATATTGCTACTGCCATTAAAAAGCTCCGTCAGTAGCTGGGTGGTGGTGGCGCACGCCTTTAATCCCAGCACTCGGGAGGCAGAGCCAGGTGGATCTCTGTGAGTTCAAGGCTAGCCTAGGCTACCAAGTGAGTTCCAGGAAAAGGCGCAAAGCTACACAGAGAAACCCTGTCTCAAAAAGCCAAAAAAAAAAAAAAAAAAAAAAAAAAAAAAAAAAAAAAAAAGCCCCGTCGGCCGCACCTCGCTATTGAGTGTGGGAGGTGGGGTCATACAAGGGAGCCATTCAGAAGCTGCCATGCAGTGCAACAATCCAGAAATGTAGATGCTGAGTCAGGTAATGACATTAGAAACCACTAATTAATACATTACAATTAAGCAAGGACCATGTTCTCTGAGTTCATGTGTGAATAGGATTCAGTGCCAAGCTTTGCCGTATCAAGAAAGTTTGGTTACAGTGAATTTTGTACTTGTAAATTTACCAGTTCAGTCACTGACATAGGAGAGTGTATTCGGTCATTCAAATAACCTTTACACACCATGAAATGTGCCTCTGTCTTCAAGGTATTTGAAAGTTGACCTAATAATCATCGATTTCCATTCCTATGGTGACAGAAGCTTTTCTTCATTTTTTTTTGTTTTTGTTTTTTAATATTGGACATCTTCCAGCTTCAGACAGTGAAGAAGTTCAAATCACCCCTCTGAAGATTTGGTAACCGAGTCTGCTAAACCCTACAACAGACAGATCAACAGAGCAAAGAGGCCTACATTTGTTATTGTGTGCATTTGTGTGGGAACCACCATACAAATTATGAAATTCAGGGCCCAGATAATTGAAGCATAATACTTCCTTCACAAGGGAGAGGAAAATGGGGAAGAGGGCCTTCGGCTGTCTTAGACAAGTGGGGAATCATTTTTATAAAGGAAAGATGAATGAGCTGCTGTGGGATGTCTTTCTGTACACTGTGAATATGTGTTGCTCTGATTGGTTGATAAATAAAGCTGCATTGGCCTATGGCAGGGCAGGATGAAGCCAGGCAGGAAAATCCAAGAGAGAGAGCGAAAGGAGAAAGGAGAGTGGGGGGAGACGCCAAACCTCCATCCAATTAGCAACGTGTAATGGGACACAGGTAAAGCCACAGAACACGTGTTGATGCATAGATTAATAGAAATGGGCTAATTTAAGATGCAAGAGCTAGCTAGCAAGAAGCCTGCCATGGGCCATACAGTTGGTAATTAATATAAGCCTCTGAGTGATTATTTTATAAGCGGCTACAGGACCTCAGGGCCAGGTGGGACACAGGAAAACGTCCAGCTACAATGAGTCCAGACCACAGAGGATGCGCTGGGACAACGGTCCTCTGGACTCTGGGAAGGACATTTGATTTCTCAGTTCCATCATCCTCTGTGGTTTGAGTTTAATCTTCCTTGGTTAATGAAATTTCAGTAAGAAGATTTGAAACCTATTATACTCCAGTCCTTAGGTAGCTACGGGAGCTTCAGAGAAAGCCCCTCCTCCTGTTTGCCCTGCCCAGATGTTCTCAGTGTGAAGGCAATGGGGCATATTTAGTGAGTAACCAATGCAATGAGTTCCCATGCGGTCACAAGCAGTTATTAAAACTCGGTGATGTAACCAGTGTCCCTTGACCTGTGATATTCACGGAGACAGAGGATATGATAATCCCTGTCATCATATGAGTTTGTAGTCCCATGAGGAAAAAAAGCTATTCTGAGATAATTCATACAGCATCTTAAATGTGAGAGCGGGAAATGGCTGCAGTGGTGGGGACTGTGGGGATCAAGGAGCTTCCGAGAGGGGCTGACACGTAAGTCTGAGTTGTATTTGACCGATGGTCAGAGTTCGTCACCTGGACTGAGATCAAGTGCGACAGGTCAGTAAGAAAGAGTTTTACATCAAACAGCCAGAGTGTAAAAGCCAAGAAAGCCTACCAGAGCATGGCATGTATTCATTGCTCTCTTAATTATTGTTGTGGCAGTGTGCCAGAGTCTTGGAGGGTTGAACAATATATATTTATCATCTTTCCGTTCTGTAACTGGTCCCAAGGCCCAGTGAGGTCCACAGAACGCCCACTGGTGAAGACCCACCATTGTCATTGCCAAAGCTGTAGTCATCAACCATCGTTACACTAGTTAAACTTTTCTTCTTGCTATAAACGAATGGCTGACAAGAAGCAATTTCAAGGAAAAGGAGAATACAGTTCGTCATAGAGAAGATATGGCCATAGGAATGCCTTGCAGTTTTGGTGTTTGGGACTTAAGACATGGCTTGTTCACATCTAGGCACATCCGTTAAGAAGCAGAGAGAGACATGGGTCAGTAGGCCCTGAAAGTCCATCCCTCAACAACCCACTTCCTCCAGGTAGGCCCATAGCCTCCCCTAATAGCACAACTGTTTCGGGATCAAGTGTTCAAACACACGAGCCTGTGAGGGACATTTGACATCCATACCATAGCAATAATTGTCCGGGTAATAGCGGAGGCGTGATTAAAATTAAAATAGTCAAGCCAGGTGGGCAGAGAATTTTAACTTGGAGTAGCCGATACGTCATAAGCCAGAAATTGAAAGCAAAAGAATCCATTTAATTTAGCAAAGTGATTGGCAACCTTAATTAGGCTTATTTAAACAAGCTAATTAGCATTGAACTATTGGAGATTTAAGAGTTACACTTTAAATATCTTTACTACTATGTCTGACTATAAAAGTTATTTACATTGTACAATATCTAACAAGTGGGTTTTACGGAGATGGTTCAGTTGGTAAATCCTAATAATGAGGACCTGAATTTGGATCCCCAATGCTCACATAAAAACCTGGTGTGGTGACATGCACCTGCAGTTGAGAGACAGGAAGATCCCTAAGGCTTGCTGGCCAGCTATTCTAGACAATCAGTGAGCTCCAGGTTCAGTGGTAGATCCTATCTTAAAAAAATAATGTGGAGAAAGACAAAGGAAAGAGAATACCCAACATCGATTGATGGCCTCCAAATATCCATGAGCACATGCATAAACATCCAAGCATACCCAAACATACATGGACACACACGAGCATGCACACCCAATAATAATAATAATAACTTTAGCAAGTGACTATGAAACAAAGGGAAATGGGCATCTTACATGCAGTGGGGGCTTTCTAGCCTCAGGAGGACTTAGCACGGGCATTATGGTACCTGTCGATGATGGCCATATAAGGCAGTGGCTCCAGGTTTTTGTCTGGCAAATTGGAAAAGTGACTTTGGTGGATCACAGGGAGAATGGTGGTTTAGAGGGAAGTTTATTGTAGGTTCACACGTGAAAGCCACACGCAAGCAGAAAGACAGTGAACAGAGCGCCTGAGCAGCAAGGGCAGGTCCAAAGAAATGAGTTGCCACTGAGCTGCCAGTCTGGACCTTTTCACAGGATGTCTCAGTTAATTTTAACTGTCAACTCAACACAGCCTGTAACATCACCAGAGAAGGGAGGGTCTCCGTTGAGGGAGTCCCCAGATCAGACTGGTCTGTAGACATGTCTGTGGGGGTTGTCTTGGTTGCTAATCAGTGTAGGAGAGCTCAGCCCACTACGGGCAGCACCACTGTCTACTCAGGTGTTCTGGGTCATATAAGACTCTACCTAAACGTGAGCCTGCCTCGGAGCCAGCAAGAAGCACTTTCCCATGGTTTCTATTTTAAATTCTTCCTTGAGTTCCTGTCCTGACTTCCCTCAATGATGGACTATCAGCTGACATAAGCCCCTTCCTCCCCTAATTTGCTTTGGTCCTGGTGCTCATCACAGCAGCAGAGAATGAACTTAGAACATAGGACTTATGATGGAAACAGGGATGAGGTATGGGGGCTGAGTAGTCAGTCAGTTCAGCTGGTCCACCCATGAGCTGTCTAGGTGTCTTTCCACCCTTGGTGGCTGGACTAGGGTTCCAGCACACTCCAATGCCTCTGGCTAGAACACATCTGGGATGTCTGGCTGAAACCAGGACATGAATCAATGTCTCTGATGGGAACATTTCCACCTCCCTGGCCTTGTGGAGTTCCTGCTCCTACCTACATGACAGGTTTCTGTCTCCTGTTCTTCTCAAATACACAAACGAAGAAGATAAAAATCTCACGGATGCCATCAACAATAGCTGCTGTTAACAATTTGGTTTATTCCATTCCAGACAAAAATATGATTCTGCATTGCTTTATGCCATATTGTTCATAATTTCCCCTTGTTGTTTAAAAGTCTTAAAAACATTGTTTTTATTGACTATATAACATTCTATCATGTGTGGATGATGAATTTGTCAGATAGCTTTGCATATCTGTCTCAAGATCAAAACAGTAAATTATGATACATTAACTATTCTTTTTCTTTTTACACCTTTTTTTTTGTCTACTTCCCAATCAAAGTTACAGTAAGTGATCCTACTTCCATTTCATCTTTATGTCAATGACTTTTTGAAATGACCAAATGCATAATCATTTTCACTCTCAGAAGCCGTCAGCTTTTCCTCTCCCCCTGCTTGAAGGAGCAAAGTGTGTCATTTGGCTTTCTTTTATTCCTGAAATAGTAAAAGAATTCTTTTTTTCCTGTTTCTTAGATGTGGCATCCTGGTTCCTGCTGGCCCAACCCCTCCCAGCCTTTGCTGTTCCTCTGTGATCTCCTTAGGAATTTGCCCTACATTCCACTCTCCGTGGCATTTCCCTTCTGTGCTTCATCTCCCTGTAAAGTTCTTTCCTAAGTAACTTCTAGAGTCCTTGCCAATCTTGTCTCGCTGCAAATATAGCAGATTGTGCTGCCACTGCTGTGCGCTGGGAAGTGTTTCTGCTTGATCCAGTCAAAAAACAGCATCTTTGACCAAATCAGCGTTTGACACTGAGGCATTCCGTTTTTACAAGTCCATGTTCAGAACCACTCTGAAGGGAGATTTAGAAACCGACTGGCTTTATTGGTTTTGGAGTCCTGTAAACTTGTCCGGCTAGATGCTATACTGGTGAGAATGCAGTCATTAAGTCAGTGAAACACAGAGTTCTTGGCAAGCAACAGATCATAATAGAATGCCTCTAGTATACTGACTTAGCCAGCATTTGATATTAAATCAAGGCTGGGTATGAAAGCATTCAAGGAACAAACTACGAGAGTGCTTTGTGCTGGATCATCTTCCCTTGGAAGGCCACTGCATCTCAATGAAAGGTTTTCAATGTCCCCTTTCACTTTACTTACCTGGTTAAAAAAAGCTTTTTATATTCAAAGTGAAAATATAACAAAAAAAGAGAGGGCACTGTCAGGAACATGTGTGTATACACACTCAGCCCCCAAACCATCAAGTATAACCAGTATGGTTTTGTTCTATGCCATGTGTACCGGGAATTACTGTAAAACAAAGCAAAAACCAGACATGACATCTTATCTGCTAACATCTTTTGTGTAATCTGAAAGATAAAAACTCAATTAGACTACCCAAAGGAAAATAAAATAATAGTATTATATGACATAAACTTGATACTTACCTAATCCCATTGCCTCAACATTTTCAACCTTGTCTTTGAGACAGAATGCTAGTAATACCAATACAAAATGTTTGGAAGTTTCCTCTGACCTTTAATCTATAAGCTCATATTCTGTTTCTGTTTTGTTTAGCCCCTTACAAAAATCCTTTTGTGAGTTTACTGGTCTGAAAAAGTGTCATTTATCAAATAGGAAATTCTGTCTTAAAAATAGTCAAATCCATGTTTTTGGAAAAATGCCATTAAAGTAACTATGTGAAGGAAAGGGCGGGGTCTACCTTCACTGCTGAGATAGTAACATCTGGCATAGCCCTTGAAGCCATCAGGGTGTAGTCTGTACACATGAGGATACCATCCACTCCATTCCTGAAAGATTTGTTGAAGAGTTTTATGTTGCATGTTAGATGAATGCATGCATTTATATTTTTGTGCAATATAGACCCCAAATTCAAATATAGCTCAGTTTTCAAATATGTATAAATATTCCCATGAATAGATGTGTTCTGGTTGAACATATGTTTTTTAAAAATGATTCTATCACATCTACAACCTGAAAAAATGGAAAATCCATCTTGCATGAGTTACCCGGAGAGTTGGTAGCTGCATAGGGGAAAGACTAGCGATGAATAATTCATTCATCTATCGTGTTATTAGCGTTGCAGGAGAGAGAAGGTGACATTTTCATCACCCATTGTGGGGTTCAAGGCTGATACTACTGTAATAAAAGAGATTAACCAGGAAAAGTCATAACAGATGTATTTAACAAGTTTTACGAGACAGAATAGCTTTCAGAAATAGGGACCCAAAGACCTAGGGAAAACTGCACATTTTTATGCCTACTATTATCAAGAGGGCCAGCTCTCACCTAGAAGCATGATTGCCTAACAAAGGGAGTGTGACCCAGTGTGGTAACTAGAGGTAGCTCAGGCAGGCTCTTCACTCAGTTTTCTTGTCCTTGGTGTATAGGTTAGGACCCTTCTGGAGGAAGGACCTTGGAACCTACTTTCAGGCATGATACACGGAGAACTCCTGAGGCCGGGGCAGGTTAGAAAGGCATTTTGTTCCAGTGGGTTTTCTCAGTTGCTGAGGTACCTTATTTTGAAGCATCTTGTCTGAGCTATCATTTCCTGGAACTACTATATGGAAGGAATAAGGATAGTAAAGCTACCTATAATTTATTCCAGGGATAAAGTAAGCAATGAAAATCAAAGGGAAAGTTAAATCTGAGGAACTAGGAAGTAGCAGAATTTGATGACAGATTATCCAAGCAGTGAAAGAAGAAAGATTAAAAAGGTTGAATCAAGGATTTCTACCTTGCCATACTTCGAGAATAGAGCAGCATATGGGAGTATTATATGAAATATCATATAAAACTTTTCAAAGTACTGCACTTAAATTATATATACTGTGCTAAATACTAAAGACAAGCAAAACTTTTTAATGATTTGGGCACTAGAACTATTAGAATAATTTGGTAATTTTTGCATTAGAGTAGCTATAATATGTAGCCAAAGAATTTTAAAAAATGCAATATTATATTATTCACAGATGGTTTCTGTCACACTTTAGTTTCATCAAAATATGTTTCAATACATTTTCCAATTATTTAAAATGTGGTATTAAGAGCACTCCTTTCACGGATGCTTTGTTCAATGGTTATCTTTTGTGATTGGAAGTAAGCCCACTTCTATCTGCAAATGCTAAAGAAGTAATTATCCACATGGCTCTGGTTTTAATATGGATAATACAACTTTAATAAGGTATTGAAGGGTCAGCAAGTGGACAAAGGTGCCCATCGCCAAGGCTGGCAAACTTAGTTCAATCCCCAGGGCCACATGGTGGAAATAGAGAGCCAAGTTATACACATCCTCTGAGCTCTATCTGCATGCACACATGTGCAGGCACACACAGCCCCCATGCATACACTCAAAAATAAAGTAATTAAACCACTATTTCAAATATTTTATTATGTGCTGAATATTTATATGTACTGAATAGTGCTGAGCATACCTTCTAGGTGGTGCAGGTTGATTCATCAGGACAGATCCGAAGTAACTCACTTGCTGCCAACAGCTTAATAGTCTGAAAAAGCAAACACATTTTCACTATATAATCTATATCTTTATTTACAGAACCTTCCCTTCCCCCAAATAAAGTGCTTCAAGAGAATAGAGAAATCTAACAAAGACACTTGCATTATGTTCTCTTTTATTTATTTATATACTTATTTATTATTTTTTATTGTGGTACTAGAGATTAAGATGATATTTTAACATTTTTAACCTAATATTCATATCAAAGTGAGTGAGTATGCATCAGAATCTGAGTGCTACCTCAAGTATCAAGTATGTTTTACAGTCTCACACTGTAGTCTTTTCACTGACTTTGAACAGAACATGAAACCACGTACAAATTTATAAATGATATTATGGGTTGAATGTATGTCTAATGTCCATGTTCAGAAACTTACTTCAGTATCACATGGAAGAGATATGTTCTAGGAGGGGCATCTATATAAAGCATGAATCCCCCCTTTCCCACTATTGTATGTACTTTCATGTTGTGATGCTTTCTCACACGTTGTGATGCAGCAAAAGACCTTTGCCAGATGTGGTCCCATCACCCCAGACATCTCAGCCTCCAGAACCATTAAACAAGGGAATTTCTATTGCTTGTAAGTTACTTGAGTTATGACATTTTGTTATAGCTGTAGAAAATGGACTAAGGCAGAATTATCAAAACTCCTTCTTCAGGTTACTGCTAAGCTATACCCCATCCACCACTGGAAGAAAATATCCAAGTTTCCACTCACTATATCCAGTTTTTTGGTTTTTTTTTTTTTGAGGCTTAACAGACATTGGAGATCCCTCTCTGTATTATGCTTCAGCTAAGCTTTTCTTATTTATGTTTTTAATGGTATAATAATCTAAGGTCCTAATCAGTTAGGGACTGTTTCTAGCTCCATCCTCCTACACCATTGTGGAACCAAAAGTTAAAACTACACCTTGATTGGCCGCTACTTCTTCCACTGGGCCTCTCCAGTTGTGTAATTTATAAAATATATGCATAATGAAAAGTATGTGCTGACTGTTGGGCAAAGCACATTACAGAGATTGTTTTCATTTAACCACAAGTTACATAAGGTTTTGAGACATAAGGATAATTCTTAACCTTCTCTTTAGAGATAAGAAGCCTGAGGTGGCTAGTGGCTAGGTGATTCCAAGATCACAAAGTTCAGTTGTGATAGATGAGATTTGGGTCTCTCTAACTTCATTCATTTATTCAGTCCTTCATGGAACAACACTAAGTCTTGATGAACCCATGGCTGAGGATACTGCATGGTAACTCTATTATCATGCCATCTATAGGAATTCCTGGTAACGGTACCTTAGGCATTATTTTGCATGGGCTTCAGATGAGAACGTTGAAGTTTTAGGTGACAGAGAAGTGACTTTCTAAACTGGGATTGGAATCTAGTTTCCACAAACCACAAACACAGGAAAACTTTCCACTGTGAACTTGGCACCCTGAGCTTCTTTTTGTTTTTGTTTTTTTAATTTCAGACATGTTTTGTGAGCTTAAATAGAGCTAAACTGAGCATCATTCCAGCCCTCTAGTTCAAGTTCACATCTCACATCTTTCATGAAATTATTTCCTCTCTCTCATATTAGTCTTCCAATACTTTAAGCTTTCATGGCTGAATAATTTATTAATATATGCTTTTGATATGCTCTTAACTATTTTTCTGATGAGTATACTTTTACAGCCCCATGAAATTGCAACCCAATGAGAAGGTGTATTGTCATCTTAAAGGCTTTTATTTTATTAATATTAGGCATAATGCTTTACCATAAAAAGGTAGAGCTGAGTATTTGTATAATAAGTGATCAGATCTAAACAACAGACAAATTAGTGTCAATAATCTAGGATCACCCCTGTTCTTTAGGAAACATCCATTTGAGATGATAAGTCCCTTTCATCTCAAGCTTGTGCTTTCTAGGTTTTATAAGTAAATTGTTGATTATAAATGATACTGTTTTGATATTCCATTGGATAGTGCCATGAGTACTTAGGCATGACATTTTCAAAGTATGCTCCCTATGTCTTCAGTCCATCAAGGTGCTCTGATAGAGGAGTCAGGAGCAAGGGGCTCATCATGGTCCAGCACTCTGGAGAGAGAGCTGCTGAAGCAAGAGGATATGCTCAAGGTCATCCTCATCTATACAGTGAATGTAAAGTGAGTTTATAAGATCCTGACTTTAAAAAAATCTAAGCCCACAGTAATTCTTGTCTATATCTTCCTTGGAGATTCATAATGACAATTAGGGCTTCAGCTTAAAAAAACAAAACAAAAAACCCTGCTTAATTCCCTGTGTCTTTATTTCCAAACTTTCTTGAACACTGAACCTGATTTTGTATTATTCCTTTTATTATTTCATAGAAACGTTAAAGCTCTAGAAGAATTGTATTAGCCTAAATCCAACTGTTTATTATCTGCATTCCTTTTATATGCCAAATGACATCAAAACCATTCAAAATAGCATAGTAAATGAAGGCCATTATGTTGTCTTTGCCCCTACGTTCTTTGGTTATGGATACAGATATCCTTTTCTTCCAAATATTTCATACACTCAATGGAAACTTTCTCTTTTTTTAAAAAAAAAAGCCTTTTCACTCTACAAACATTTAATTTGTTTTAATCTTCCAAATTCAAACTAGTCAATAATATTCTGAAAAAGAATATTTTTCTATTATAAAGAGCATCTTGATGGTGGTGGTGATGATGGTGATGGTGTGGTGGTGATGGTGGTGGTGTTGGTGGTGTTGGTGGTGGTGGTGGTATGGTAGTGGTTGTGATGATCATGTACAGTTAAAGTAAAAACCAAAGGAAAGGGCTTTTGTTGATTACCTTGCTATTTAAAAATCTTTTCTTTTGAGGATCTGAGAGTTACTTCTCTTAGTTCTTGGTCCAAATTAAAGCTGAAACCCCTTAGAGCAATAAGAACATAGAGTTCAGGTCAGTGAGTAGTTGAGAGTTTGGAAATTTGCACTGATCTGAAAAATGATAGTCTCCTAAGAGCAAAGCACAGGGAACAACATCCCCACCCACCCACAAGATTTCTTTAGTAGGGAAGAAAAAGTAGGAATTTTCTTTTCAGGTTGGGCTATGAGGAGCTATGGATGATACTCCGATAAGAAATAACAGATCAATAAGGAAAATACATACATACATACATACATACATACGTACGTACGTACGTACATACATACATAAATCAGAACTAATTTATTTAAAGATTTATGTGACAAATGATCCTTCAAAAAATAAAGACCCAGAGACCCACGGAAAGCTGTGTTTCGGTGCTTAGGCTCAGTGAAGAAGAGAGCTCTGGAGAGATGTGGTTAGAGAAAAAGATTCTGAAAGCTAATAACTGTGGGCCTTAGGAAGATCTGAAAGACTCCCCCTGGGACAGGGTATCTGTCACATGAGTGCCTTCAGGAGGAAAGGAGGAGGCTTGCTTTAGCATAGAAAAGGAAGAGGGGGCAAAGGGGTGAAGAACCCTTGTCTGGCCCTTCCAGCCTTCTTCCGTGCAGAGCACTCCACACCCCTAGAGACTGTACTGGGGGGTATCAGGACACTTCCAAGTCTCATTTTATATTTCCAATTATTTTTAAACCATGTCTTCAGTCTACAAAAGTAATATAAAAATGAAAAGGGAAGATTTCCCTGGCCAGTAAGAATTCTCAGTTTCAGGCATCAGCCCCTCTCTTGGGAAAATCAAGGAATCCCGTGATCAGCATGGTCCTCTAAGCAGTAAATCCTCAAAAGTGAGCCTCTGTGTTTACCTATTTGGAAAAGCAAGCATTGCTTAGAACTGTTGCCTAGGAGAGTTTTTTGTTTTATAATTAAAACAAAGAAAATGTCTGATTCTCATAATTGTTTGCGTGTTTAAAATAGTTGTCTAGGCCGTTTTATGCAATGAGTTGCACACTCTGCTAGGAACTGTGTAACACAAATCTTAAAAGGTCTTATAACAAAAAACCCAGAGCCAGATATTGAGATGAAAGCTGAAAGATCAGAGAAGCAGAACAGCCAGCCACTAGCTTACCTCTATGAAATCCTCAGCCTCAAGAGAGTGAGTTCCTGTTTCCTCATGCCATATATACCTTTCTCTGACCAGACATCACTTCCTGGGATTAAAGGTATGTGTCACCACTGCCTGGTCCTTTTTCTCCCATTTAGCCCAGTGTGGTCTTGAACTCACAGAGATCCAGACAGATCTCTGCCTCCTAAGTGATACGATTAAAGGTGTGTGCCACTACTGCCTGACCTCTATGTCTAATATAGTGGCTGGCTCTGTCTTCTGATCCCCAGGTAAGCTTTATTGGGGTACACAATAGATCACCACAGAACTGTGTAAGGCAGAGATGGTAAAGGCCTGGTCTCCATTGTCTGGATGTATAGTCATGTAAAAAAAAAAAAAAAAACCATGTGCCATAAGCATAAATTTAATGTAGTATAATATAAAACACAAAGTGAAAAGTGCCATGTAACAGGCACAAAAAAATGTACCGTAGTGGTCTATAGGAAAAAGTTACTTATTGGTGAGAATATTCTAGAAACTATTATAGAAGAGATGGAAGGACCTTTAAAAATTAATAAAAATAAAACCATGAGAAAATCAGGAAAGACTGATGAGAGTAGACACAGAGGTGAGAGATGTTAGGAGGATAACATGAGTAGAAGCAGGGAGAGAAATTGTGAGACAGATAATTAGTGTCTGTGTGTGTGTGTGTGTGTATGTGTGTGTGTGTGTGTGTGTGTGTGTGTGTCCTTTTCTCTTTCTTAGGTTAATTTTTTAGGTCATCATATAAAGTAATAGGCTTCATGTCCTGTAGAAGGCCTTCTCTTAACTAAGGAGTGGACTGTGAATGAGTGTACCCAAATACTGAAGAACTTTTCATTACAAACGATGATGATAATTTAGTGATAACAGTTGTCGAGGTAGCAATGTCCTATGAGCAGTTGATTACATCCCAAGCACTGTTCTGATTATTATCCAACCGATCACCGAACAACATATAATGTAGATTCTCAGAGTGGTTCCCCTATAGGTTAGAAAAGGGTTCTGCAGAGATCCTACCCACTGTCACATACCCAAGGCTTCACTTTATAAAAGTTCTCGATCCTAATTTAGCTGCTATATGAGCTTAAGCTACTACGTATTGTGAAGTGCAGCTTTAGTCAAGAAGGACTGGAGAATATAGTACTATTCTAGCCTCTTTGTTAAGATAAATGATGTATTGCTTGTCTTTTCAGCATTAATTCCTTAAAATAGATAACTGCCCTGAGGTCTAAGCTGATCTCTTCCCTCAAGGCGTTCATAATGTATGCTTGACTCAGAATCGCTGTTGTCCTGTAGATGAATTAGTTACAACCTAAGGTTTGCTTTATTGCTAGCCTTCTTTTCTACCCGGACTCTTTATTTAATATTCTTTTGTCATGCTAAAGAACTGTATTTATTATCCTGATACGAGGTTGAGCCCTTGATGGCTAAGAGGAATGATTTGAAGAGATACCTGATTTGGGGTCAGTAGTTGAACTAGCACTTGAATGTGACAGGGTTTCATAAATTTTTGTTCCTACTGTTTTGCTTAAAGTATATCTAAAACTACAAAATTCTTGTTTTACGCATGCATGATCTGAATTCCTAATTTGCCTGTCTGTAGTCCATCGGGTAAGGATGTGTACAAAGTTATTTTCAAATTAGCATGGTTGATTAAAAAGTAAATGGTGAACAAAGCAGGTAAATATGACAATAACAGAAACACCATTTACAGTGTTGGGAAACATCCCTTGTATGGTCATATATGCCAATGACAAACTTTATAGTCCCTTAAATTATACAGAGTAATAAGAATGTGTCTTTGTGTTTTTGCTAGTAAGCAAAATATAATCCATGCATTTTTTCATGCCAATTAATTTTGATAAGAACAATTAATTTTGATAAGAAAAACAGTTCTGCATCAGAAGGCCAGCTTTATGAGAACAAATAAAAAATAAAATAGAGTGGCTGGAGAGATAGTAAAGTGTTGGCCACACAAAAGAAGGACATGAGTTCAGTCCCCAGAATCCACATGAAAGAGCTAGGCTGTGGCATGAATTTGTAATCCCAGCATGGAAAAGATGAGACAAGTGAGTCCATGGCTGGACAGCCCAGCCCACTAGAGGAGCTACAGAATAGCGAAAGACTTCTGGAAACAAGGTGGATGATGCCACAGAATGCCACTGAAGGCTGACCTTTGACCTCCATGCTAATGCTCACATGTGCACACAAGCACATAAACAACAAAAGAAAAAAAATGAAGCTTAAGACAAAATAGTCCATCAAAAATAATTCTATTAAATTGGATATACATTTTTGAAATTGGAAATTTACATTTATATACTATTTTAAACTCTGATGATAATTTTGCAACGTAATGCAATCATATTACAATCTATTCAGTCTTTTCTAAATGACCATGAGAACTTATAAGAATGTTATTTGACTGATCAAGTAAGCTACCACAGATAGCAACATGTCAGGAAATTTATCTGATTATTATTTTTTTGAAACATTGACTCTTTTGTTAAAAATTTATTTTTATGATTTTTAATTGCATGTAAGATGTGCATGTAGATATGTGCATGTTACTACAGGGGCTTGTGGAGGCCAAAGACATTGACTTGCCCTGAAGCTAGAGTAGCAGGTGGTTGTAAACAGCCTGAAATGGATGCTGGGAACTGAACCCGGGTCCTCTGGAAGATCAGCACAAGCTCTTAACCACTGAGCCATCTCTCCAACCCTTTATATATTCTTTCTAAAAACAAAATATACAATGACCTTAGGATCTACAGAACTAAATAACATCAGTGCTGTGCTGTTCACTCTCAACTGACTACTTACATGCTACTGAGTTGACTTTTAATTTTGTTTTTAATTTATTTTAAAGTCTAGTAGTTCTGAAGTGGAGACTTCCTTCGCTGACCACCAGTCCACTTAGAGCTAACAAGAATTAATTACTACTTTATACCAAGGTTAAAATTTTTTTATAAAATCAGGAAATGAAATGCCCATTTAATGATGTTTCATGATCTTCCAACTCAAATGAGTTTAAGGGGGAAAAGGTACCTTCAAATATCCATCTGCCTTTATAAATTATGAAGAAGGCATGTATCTACATATATCCAAAGGAATTCAGGTTTCCAAGGAAACCTGTTGCTGAGTGTAGCTGAAAGTTTTCCTGTGTCCCACCCAGTCCACAGCAGCTCAGACCCAAGTAAACACACAGAGGCTTATATTGCTTAAAACTGCCTGGCCATTAGCTCAGGCCTACCACTGACTAGCTCTTACACTTAAACTCAGTCCATTTCTGTTAATCTCTATGTCCCATGTGTTCTGTGGCTTTACCTGTGTGCCATTACATGCTGCTTCCTGGACGGCAGGCTGACGTCTCCTGACTCAGTCTTCCTCTTCCCAGAATTCTCCTTGTCTGCTTATCCTGCCTATGCTTCCTGCCTGGCTACTGGCCAATCAGCATTTTATTTATCAACCAATCAGAGCAACACATTCACAGCGTACAGAACTACATCCCATAGCAGCTGAGCTCCTATAGTATTTCTCAGGGACCCAACCCCTTCCCTCTCTCAGTTCTACACTCATCCCCAGATTCCAAGAGGTTCAAATAAAACTGCCAATACCACCAGCCTTAGATCTTCTCAGCTTCGTGGCCTATATTTGCACCGGCGGCAGGGACAGTAATGCAATTCTCCTGTTTCAAGTCTAACTTATTGTTCTTATTTGGTTCATGTGTCAGACATCTATAATAGCAGCCATTATTTGCTGTTAAAAGCATAACATTGCTTTTTAACAATTTGCCACACAATTAACAATATAGCACATTGCATATTTTTAATTTCATAGTTTCCATGGCCCAGGAGTCTAGGCATTGCCTAACTAGGTTGTTGCTTCAGACCACATTACCTGAACAAAATGTTTTAATCAAATACGTTGGCAGTCACTGGGAGCTCGTCTGAAGGCTCCACTGGGGAAAGAGGCATTTGCAAGCTCACATAAATGCTTGTTGGCAGGACTGAATTCCTTTTAAGTAGTTCAACTGAGGACCACATTTCCCAGCTGGCTGTTGGGTGGAAGTTTCCTGAATCCCCTGGCATGTGACTCATCATCCCACCTTTTTTATCCAAGCCAGTAAGAGTGAGGGTCTCCTAGAATGGAGGAAGTCAACATTCTGTAGTCCAACCTTATAAATGACATCTTCATAAGACTGAGATAACCCAGTGGTCAGAAGCAAGGAGAACAGGAGATGCACAGTGCCGTGAACACTGGGTAACAAGGATCTACCGGTCACCTTAGTAAGCCACCTTCTTCACCACACTTGAGTTCTATGTCCATCTCTGAATATAGTGTTCAAAACCCTCTTCCCAAGGGCAGGAAAGGAATGTGTATGAGGGGAACAGTTGATGTCACTGTCACGAAAGGGATGGGTAGTGACTACAACTGCCTGTGACTGAGTCCCAGGTTTGGCTCTGAGTTTTAAGGAAAACTGGAAAGAAAGCCTTTTTCTTACTCCCATGACTTTGAGTCACTGTGAGTCCCAATGTTTATTTTAAATTACCTAATTATATGTTTATGCTATGGGATAAGAATGCTTTGGTGTGTTGATTCAACATTTCTAAGCCAGCTCTATTCTTTCCTTATTTTGGGGTTTATATTATAATTTTCAACCATTTTTCAACATGAAAAAGTTAAAATTTTTGTGTATGAAGTTGCTGAAATTGTAGGAAGATACCATATAGATTTGAGTCTCCAATACTCTCAAAACGTCTCCTACCTTACCTAAAGAAATCCAAAGGTCGTTAGGAAGAACTAGATGCCAGTAGTAACCCTTGGTTCTTCGAGGATGCACTAGGAAATACCAATCAGCATTAACATTGAGATGAAAAATGATTTTGAGCCTTTTCTCAATAGAAAGTATAATTCTATCAGCTGCCTTATCAAGTAAGTAACCAAATCACTCTCACACACACTTACTTCAAAACAGTAAGAGCTCTAAGATGAACCCTAAATCCAGTGATGGGTCCTTCCAAAGTACAAATTTCCAATTGTCTCAGAAAGCTATATATTTGAATTTGTTTCCAATTCAAAAAGTAACTATTAATGTTAATATATGAATTATATTTTACTCATGATAGTTAAGCATTCTAACCATATATTCCTATTGTTATGATAAATTATATTTATTAGAGTTTTCATCAACGTCTAGTGTCCTCTATATGCTAAGTGCTTTCCATATTTACCAATGTCTTGAATTCTCTTAACAATCTCCTTCTATAAAATTGTGTATTAATGTCCTTTTCATCACTTTGTAATTCATGTGTAGGACACTTGAACACCCAGAATTTTAGCATTGTCCTTCCAAGGCTCAACAAGTGTTCATTTGCTGTGACTGTCCTGTAGGTTTGAACTGATATCAGACAAAATCTTCTCTATGGGAAAAATCAACATCAAGCTTTACTTCTGCAGGGAGTGGGGACAGGGTGGACATGTGCCTGGCACAGCAAATGCAATCACTATGGAAGCTTTTAAGTGGCTGAGGGTGTTTGGAATCCTCTCTGCTCTAGGGACTTCCCAGTGTTTAGTTGGGTCATCTCTAAGCTCTTCATGAGGCAGAACTTAGTAAGCTTCCTACGTCTCTCTACTTCTGATTTCTTCCCTGTGTTATTAGCTCACTTCCATCCTCTAAGTGATGCTTGTGTGGCCAAACTTGGATCACATATCCCTGTTATCTGGAAATAAAATAGCTGCGTTTTCCTCAACACACAAGTCCCTGAATTGTGTCCTGCTAGTCTGGCAGCTAGCTAGCAGCCCTCACACATGCAGGCAAAGCCTAGGTCTGAATTCCAGCAACATAGCTAACTCTCTTTCAGTTATTCAAACATACTAGCTCTTGCTGATCCCGCTGTTGGAGCCTCTAGCATCCTGCTGCTGGCCTCACAAATTCCTAGGAAGTTCTCCAGTTGCAGATCAGATGGCTGCCTCTGAAAGGTCTCTATTCCAACCCAGCTAAGACCCTTCCTTCGTTCCTACACTTTTTATACACCTTGTGCACATTTCCATTACGACATTCTCCATCCTGAGTGATGTTCATGTTCCTACCAACCTGGAAGGCCCTCGATGTCATCAGGACACATTCCTTTACCCTTTGGCTATAACCCAAAGGTTGCCCACACAGGAGGCCTGAGTGGACTGATGTTCATTCAAAGCACCTTCTTCTCCATGTGGAATGAAACCTTGACAAAAACTTTAAAAGAAGGAAAAACAGCACAAAATCAACAGAATTACTGGGATTTTTTTTTCCAGTCAGGTATGGCCTATATGAATAATTTTGTCGTCTGCCAGAAGATTTTAACATTTTAGGCTTAAATTCCATTTCCTATTTTAGACCATACCCCAGTGCATAAGTTGTCAGATCTGTTTAGTAAAGGCTGGTATTTCTTAAGCATTCCATGAAGTTTTTAGTTCAAATAAAATGCAAGGCCTAAGGGAAAATTAAATCAGAGCCCCCGAGTCCCGTTAGCATTTAAACATCAATGTCTGATCTCGGAGCTTTTTCCTTTTTAAATCTTGACTTCAGGATCCAGAGCTCCGTTGACCCACAGCATTTCACAATTCCCGGAATAACTTCTCCTGTGGCCTGCGGCCTCTGCTTTTTGTTTCTGTTTTGGGCTGTCCTCTGGTCATTAGAAGGACTATCCTTTGCGTATCATCTGTTTTCCTGCTGACTTTCCTTGTTAATGTTTCTCCAGGGAGCAGCATGGGTGTGTCATTTATATGTCTCAGCCTGAAGGACAGGTAGGATTGGGAAAATTAGAGAGTACTCTCTTCTAGATAAAAGCGAAAGTGTTGGGATCTTTCCTATGCTGTCCTACAGGGGTGAGCACTACTCACTCCTAGCCCCTATGCTTGTACTAGATGGTATGAGACAGGAAATTTGGCATGCACAGGGAGGGCTTCTTATGAGCTGAATGTGCCCTCTCTCTCCCACATGTGGGCACAGCCTTCATAAAAGTTTAGTGTGCTCTTTAACAGACTCTAAAAAAATTACCAGTCTTTATTTGGAATGTGATAAAACAGCTATTGGTCCCCTTTTGCTAATTACAAGGCTAGCAGTAGAAATCATCTTTTCTAGACTCTCCCAGCCTATTCCTCCTATCCACACCTTCAGATGGATTCCAAAGGCGAGGCTTACTGGTGCTGAAGACTTGGCTCTTGGTGTGTGTTAGATTAAGACAAAACCTGGGACACTATCACATGTTTAATGCATTCTGATCAATTCACCATACAATTAGCTTTCCTCTGATATTTGACCAGCCAGCTAACCCCATGCATCCTTTTCTATTCTTTTCTTTACTTCCCCCCCCCCCCCCCCCCGTGTTGGAAACAAAGAGAACTAAGCAAAGAAAAGACCTCATGTCTCCAGACCAATTTATTTCGTTGGGAGACTAAATGAATCACCAGTGTATATTCTCTTGGTGGTAAGGATAATTTATCCCTTGCATTGAACTGGTCTTTCTGTATCACAAGGCTTTCTCATACATGTTATTTCATCTCAGCTTCAGATATTACAATGAGATGGATAGATGAGGTATCTCCTTCATGGTATCAAAAACACAGCATACCTGCAGGGATTTGTCCAGGCAGAATGGTCCTTTTTCTATGGCTCTGTATCAAAAAATAGCAGCAGCAAATACTTAAAGAGGGGAGAAGAGCCAAGATTGAAATCCAGTCACTCTGGGTCAGAAACCTGAGCACTCAATCTCTGCATTATCCCAGCTCCCGTTGAGGCAGCCATCTCCCTTAGACCCACAGTGCAAGTAGCCACGTGTGGCAAACCATCGGAGCACCCAGTGAAGTCCACATAGAAGCCGTAACCTTAGGGTCACAGCAAAGCCCTTTGTTGGTGTCCAAAACACCCAAGAGATAGGACTTAGCCTCTCCAACCTGCTTTGTTTTCAGTGTGTCACACACAGAGGCCAGGAGTCATGAAAGATGTTGGGAACAAGGAGAATAAAATAATGGGCATGTGTATGGGTGGGCGTTCACTCCTGCAAAAGGGCGGGTTTCCCAGCCCACCGTTCCAGAACTGAGGACCAGAGTCAGGGGACTGCTAAAGTCTTAGACACTGTACCCTGGTTCCCAGGGTTCGAGTGTAAATTAATGACTTCAGACCATTTATAATGATGCTGTGTCTTATTTCCGACCCCAGAATGGTCGTGATACCAACAGGACTAATTCAGAAGGTAGCTGTGCAAGCAAAATGAACTCACAGATGTGGCACACTGGAACAGAGGCTGACCACAGTAGGTGCTCAGCAGACACAGTGAAACAACATGGCCTGTCCTTGAATGGTTCTATAGCGGCTACAGTTAGATCTGAGCACTGAGTAATTTATAAAAGACGGCAATGTATTCTCTCACAGTTCTGGAAGCAGGGACGCCTGACTGAGGTGCAGACCTGGTGTCTGAGGAAGGCCCTCAGGCGATGTCCTCGCATGGCAGAAAGCAGAAAGGCAAGAGAAGAAAAATGTCTTTTTTTTCCTTCCCTTTTTTTTAATTAAGAAAATTTTTCATTTTACACACCAATCAAAGATCCCCCTCTTCTTTCCTCCTGCCCCCATGCCAGCCTCCCCCTCTCAACCCACCCCCCACTTCCCCAAACAAGAAGGCAAGGCCTCCCATGGGGAGGCACATCCAGTAAAGGCAAGTCCAAGCCCCTTCCCCTGCCTCAAGGCTGCACAAGGTGTCCCGTCATAGGTAGTAGGCTCCAAAAAGCCCCCTCATGAACCAGAGATGGATTCTGATTCTACCATCAGGGGGCCCCCCAAGCAGATCAAGCTACACAGTTGTCTCACCATGCAGAGGGTCTAGTCCAGTCCCATGCAGGCTCCACAGCCATTGATCCAACTTTCATGAGTTCCCTCTAGTTTGGTTTGGTCGTCTCTGCAGGTTTCCCCATCATGATCCTGATGCACTTGCTCATAGAATCCCTCTTCTCTCTCTCCTACTGGACTCCTGGAGCTCTGCCTGGTGATTGGCTGTGGATCTCTGCATCTGCTTCCATCAGTCATTGGAGAAAAGTTCTGTGATGATAATTGGGGTATTCACCAGTCTGATCTCTGGAGCAAGCCAGTTCAGTTCAGACAACTTCTCCACTATTGCTAGTAGACCAGGCTGGGATCATCCTTGGGGATTCCTGGCAACTTCCTTAGCACCAGGTTTCTCTCTATCCCCATGATGTCTCCCTCTATCATGGTATCTCTTTCATTGCATTCCCCCTCCCTCCCTGTTCCAGTTCATCCATCCCATTCCCTTATGCTCTCATCCCCTATCCCCTACCCTCCATTGCCCACCCCTCATCCCTGGTTTACTCATGGAGATCTCATCTATTTCCCCTTCCCAGGGCAGTCCATGCATCCCTCTTTAGGTCTTCCTTGTTAGTTAGCTTCTCTGGAGTTGTGGGTTGTTGCCTGATCATCCTTTGCTTAGTATCTAGTATCCACTTATGAGTGAGTACATACCATGTTTGTCCTTCTGAATCTGGGTTACCTCACTCAGGATGATATTTTCTAGGTCCCTCCAATTTGCCTGTAAATTTCATGATGTCATTGTTTTTCTCTACTGAGTAGTACTCCATTGTGTATATGTACCACATTTTCTTTATCCATTCTTCAGTTGAGGGGCATCTAGGTTGTTTCCAGGGTCTGGCTATTATGAATAATGCTACTATGAACATAGTTGAGCATGTGTCCTTGTGGTATGATTGAGCATTCCTTGGGTATATGCCCGAGTGGTATAGCTGGGTCTTGAGGTAGATTGATTCCCAATTTTCTGAGAAACTACCATACTGATTTCCAAAGTGGCTCCCACCAACAGCAGAGGAGTGTTCCCCTTGCTCCACATTCTATCCAACATAAGCTGTCTGCAGTGCTTTTGATCTTAGCCATTCTGACAGGTGAAGGTGGTATCTCAGAGTTGTTTTGATTTGCATTTCCCTGATGACTAAGGATGTTGAGCAATTCCTTAAATGTATTTCAGCCATTTGAAATTCTTCCTAAATGTTTTTCTTCCTAGGGTAGAAGAGAGTGGACCACTCCCACAAGCCTTTCTAATACCAAAGACAATTCAGTCAAGAGGGCAGAGGCACAACCTAACCTCCCAACACTGTAGCACCCGCACAGCAAATGAATTTTGGGAGCACATTCAGACTATGGCACATAGATAAGTCTGGACACATAGTAGGTGCTCCCTCATGTTATAGATGGCTTAAGTTATGGGAAGGACATATTCTTTGGAACAGATAAGTCTTATGTAAGTCACTTCAGAATTTAACCAATTCTTATTACAGTTTGGAGGAGCCAATCATCTTCTTCTCAGTCCTTGTTCAGAAGGTCTCCATTCTTCCCAAATGCTGTTTTCCGAATTAACAAATACAGCTGTTGCCACTGGCAAAGCATTTACCCACCTTGACTATTTCATCTTTTACTAAACAACACCTATTGACGCAGGCCATGTTTTGTCTAAAATATTTCTCCTCTCTTTTTGGTCACAATCATAAGTCCTGTTTCTGGGTTTTAATTCCTCTACTCTCAAGTCTCCAGAAGTTCTAAAGTGCATAAGGACAGCGGTGTTCAAAGCTCTCTACCCACTGCTTAGTGAAACATTTGGTACAAGAAGTACTTTATAAATATTTGTCAAAACAAACAAACAAACATCAATGCATGCTGAGGAAATGCATGAAGTACACAGGGAAGTACTCCTCCTCCCTAATTAATGAGAATCTAATTAAGAGATGGCTGAAAATAATCAGAATTCTAATTGCCTTGTACTTTTAAAAATGAAAACCAATTTTAAGAAAAGCTTACACTGAAATTGTGGATTTACTTTAGTCCAGTTGTTAAGTTTCTAGAGTGAGAATGTCCATCTCAGCACAGGCTTTGGACAGTGATACAGCAGGAAGTGAGACTCCTGAGAAGAGCAGGTTAGAAGTCAGCTTCTTGGCTCCTCCCACTCGGCACCACCTTGGCATTCAGGAGAGGATGCCCTTTCTAATGCCTCCTACTCTTTCCTGGACACCAATATGGTATCTTCTGTGTTCAGATCTTTGTTCAAGTTTTCACAGAAACATCCTCTGACTGCTCTGAAGAAACATAACTTTCCCTGGACATCAATCACCCTTTATTTCCTTCTCCTATTTTACTTCTATGAGAAAAAAAAAAGCAGATGTATTGTGTATAATTGATTTATGAAAGTGGTAGGGAGATGTGTCCGTTGGTCACATGTCTGCTACACCAGCGAGCAGGCCTGAGTTAACCCAGCACTCACATAAAAACCCCAGCATAGTGCAGTGTGCCTGTGATGCCAGCATAGAGAGTACAAGATGGAAGGATCCTACTGGGGCTTGCTAGCCAGGAAGGCTAGTCAGTCAGTGAGTTCTGGGGTCAGTGCGAGATCCTGTCTCAAAAATTAAGGGGGGCGGTGATTGAGGAAGACACTGAGTACCAACCTCTGCCCACCACATGCACCCACACTTACTTATACATGCACAAAAGACACACTTACTTATACATGCACAAAAGACAGACAACGTGTACACTTTGATGCTAGACAAATGACTATATCTATGAAATCATTCCCATAATCAGGAAATGAGCCAGAACATCTCCCGCAAAATTCCTTCATGCCTGATCCTAACCACCACCACCACCTTATCCTCCTCCTCCTCCTCCTCCTCCTCCTCCTCCTCCTCCTCCTCCTCCTCCTCTTCCTCCCAGGTAACCATCAATGCTTTTTTGTTATGATAGAAAAGTTTGTACTATCTAGAACTTTAATAAATGGAACTGCACAGAATGTGCTTTTTAGGTGAGGCATCTGTATTTTATTTGCTCTGCAGAATTATTTTGATAGTCATGTGCTATTTCAGCTGCTCGTTGTTGAAAAATATGCATTGTATAGATATACCACAATTGTTCATTCATCTGTCAATGGACATTTCAAGCTGCTTTTAGTTGTTGGATATTACAGAGAAAACGGCTGTGAATTCTTGGTTACGAGTCTCTGCCTGCCATATGCTTTCATTGCTCTGGGTAGAATCCAGCAGTATAGAATGGCCATGTAATAGAAACTGTCAAGCTGTTTTTATTAGTGGTTGTACCGTTTTACACATTACCAGCCATGTTTAAGAATCCCACTCAGTCCATGCCACAGTCAACCCATCCCATCGTCAACACTTGATGTTTTCAGGCTTGTTAGTTTAGGCATTCCAATCAGAGTAGTCTCATTGTGGATTTCATTTGCATCCTCCAAGTGATTAATCTTTTCACATGCTTATTTATCACCCATCTACCATCTCTTGTGAAGCCTCTGTTCAACTCCTGAATCCACTTAACATTTATTTTTTACTACTGATTTTTGAGAATTCAACTATACACATATATATGATATAAATAAAACATGGATGTAAGTTTATTATCAGATATGATTTACACATATTCACATATTTTTACAGTATATTTTGAAGGGCAGGACTTTCTGCTGAAATTTGATTACCAAATTCCCTTAAAGAATTATTTCACACACAATTCTGTCTCTAACACCAAACAGCACCTGCTGGGATTTTGATTAGGATTCCATGCAATCTCTAGGGACATTTGAGACAAATAAGTGTGTTAATAATGCTGAGTCTTATAATCCATAAGCACAATTTATTTAAGTTCTATGTGATATACCCCAGCCATGTTTTATAACTTTAAGTATGCAACTCTGTCACATCTTTTGATGTATTTACTCCTTAGAAGTTCATAGTGCCTGGTGGTGTTGTATTTAGTACTGATTTTTATTTAAATTTTTAATTGTTCATTTTTAGTTATTAAAAAAACACAATTGGTTTTTGTATATTGATCCTGAATCCCAAAATCTTGTTAAACTTGCTTGTTCTGGTTAACTTTATATAAGTCTCATAAAATTTTACAAGTAGAAAATTGTGTAATACATCAACAGAAACACTTTTATTTTTTCCCTTTCTAATCTGGATATGTTTTATTTTATTTCTCTTTCATGAACCTCCAAAGGTGTTGATTATACTATATTACCTTGATATAATATTAGAGAGTGTTTGTCAAGATTTGGCTATGAATCTTTGGGTCTACGTCCATTGGACATTGATATACACAGTATTGTCTTCTTATGGGGCCTCTGTCTGATTATGGTGTTGGATTAATGTTGGCCTATCATCATTTCTCTGAATTTTTTGTGCAGAATTGGCATTATTTCTCATATATTTGGTAGAATTCACCTCTGAAGCCATCAAGTCCTGGGTTTTCTTTGCTTAACTATGAATATAAAAAGTTTAATAAAAAGAGAACTCTTCAGTTATGGAGTTTTCCATAAGTGAGCTTTGGTAGTTTATCTTCTAATAAATTTGTCCATTTCCTCTGAGTTGCTTGCTGAATTTACTAACATAAAGTGATTCAATTTTACTGATCGTTTCAAAGAACAACTTCTGGTTTCAGTGATTTTTCTCTATTGATTTTTCTGTTTTTGTATTTCATTTATTTCCTTGGTGATCTTTATTTGCTGGTTTTCGCTCCCTTTGGGCTTTGCTTCATTCCCTTTTGTTCATATTTCTTAAGATGGACATAGCAGTTCTGACCTGAAACTCTTCATTTCTAATGTAGGTGCCTGGTGCTGTCCATTTCCCCAGAAATGCCACGGTAGCTGCAACTCACAGGGTTTGTTTGACACATTGCTTTTTTATTGATTCAGTTGAAATCTGTAGCTGGAGTGTTTTCTCTCTGGGTCCCACCAAGCCCCAGCAGTCTGACAGCCCACTTATAAAATAAACACACAGATGCTTATATTATTTAAACTGTTTGGCTAAATGGCTCAGGCTTCTAGCTATCTAGTTCTTACATCTTAAATTAATCCATTTCTATAAATCTATATCTTGCCACATGGATTGTGGCTTACTGGCATCTTCACATGCTGCTTGTCATGGCGGCGGCTGGTAGTGTCTCCCTCCACCTTCCTGTTCTCTCAATTCTCCTCTCTGTTAGTCCCGCCTATACTTCCTGCCTGGCCACTGGCCAATCAGTGTTTTATTTATTGACCAATCAGAGCAACACATTTGACCATCCCACAACAGAAATTGTTTCCTGAAAATGTAAGAAAATAGTCTTTAACAAAGATACAAAGAAATGAAAGCACAGGCCTCAAGGAAAGGAGGGTCATTATTATATTTACTATAATAAATATAGTAAATCCAAGCACAATGAATAATTTGTTAAATAAGAGAAAAACACTATCAGGACACAATTATCTTGACTATTACTAGCACACTGTAAGAACTGGTTCAAAATAAAATGGATAGGTAAATGATAAGCATCTAGGGGTCATATTTGGTTGTAGGAAAAGGCGGAAATAAAAAGGTAAAATGTTACAAAGTTCTAATGTCACAAGAGTTGAAAGGACATAGACTTAGTGTCATATTTTGCTAATGGTATCATCACTCTGGGAAATGGATGGAAAATTAAACAAATTGATTTATCCATGCCATGAAGTAATATTCAGTAATCAAAAGTGATATGCTATTGGTACAGAACAATTTGTGTGGATTTCAAAGGACATGCCCTGAGTGATAAAAGCCAACTCCCAAAGGATGTGCTATTCTGTGTTTGCCACTCAGGTGTCGTTCTTAAAGTCACAACATGATAGACACAGACAACAGATTAATATTGTCCTTGCCAGAGGATGTGGAATTTTAGGAGAGAGAGGGCTGTGACCATGAAAGGGTATGCGACATTTTCACATGTGATAAAATCACATGGGAATAAACATACAGAAATGTGTGCACATGAAACTGGTGAAACCTGAATGAAGTCAATGGATTTTTATCACTACCACTTACCTAGCTGTATTATTTTGTAATCGTTTCAAAGCTAGAGGCAGATGATTAAAGTGTTACAGCATCTCCCCTCATGATTATTCCTTATAACTACCTGTGGGCCTCCAGTTGTCTGAAAAAAAAATTAAAGAAAATAAACAAATGATCCTAGGGATATCAGGCAAAAACCTGAATAAACTGTGGTATATCCACAATGTGGACAACTATGCAGTCATAATAGGTATGTAAATATGTATAATTGCATCTATCTCAGTGTGCCTGTGTGAGGGTATGTGCATGGAAGTTCAGGGGTCTTCAGAGACCAGAGGTGGGGATCCCCTGAAACTGGAGTTACAGGTAGTTGTGAGTTGCACAACATGGGCACCAAGAACCAAACGTGGGTCCCCTACAAGAGCAACGCTGTATTCTTAACCATCTCTCCAGCTCCATGCAGTTATTTTTAAAGTTAAAAAAAAATACCCAATGAATACCAAATTAGAAATAATTAATTTATTTAACAGAATTTGCATTGGACCAGAAAAGTAAGGCTCATGAAAGCAAATGTTATAGGAGTCCTTTTTTGAGAAATAACGCCATAATTCCCCCACACATTTGTTGTGTATATCTGAATGTTTCTGCCTTTGCGTGTGAATATATGTATGTGCTATTTAACTATGAGGGATATGTGAATTTTCACCCTAGCTTGTTAATATGAATATCTTTGCGAGAACAATGGATGATACAGACTGAAGAAAGGGAATAGGGGAAGGATAACCAAGAAAAATAAAAATGAAAAGAAAATAAGCATCAAAATAGCAATATGTGATATGTTTATGTATATGTATGTGTGTGTGTGTGTGTGATACATGAAATAATCAGTGTGTATCTATGTACAACTGTGTGTTCAATTTTGTGAGCTAAAAAATTTAATTTTTATTTTACATTTTATTATTAAATAGCCATAACACTTTTGAGACATAATTTATTTACTATTCAGTTCACCCGTTTAAAATGTACAGTGCAGTGATTTTTAGTATAGTCACAGAAGCTGACAGCCATTTCTATAAGCAGCTATAAAATAGTTCATCTCTTCCATAAGGACTCCCAGGTCCATTCATAGTGACTCTAGAAGCCCCTGTAAGTCCCCCTTTCAGTCCTAGGGAGTCCTGGGTTTCCTTCCTGACTCAGCAAACTTGTCTGTCTCATCTATACCATATGAACAGGAGCATACAACAATTGGTTTTTCTGGCTGGCTTCATTTGCCTAGCATGATGTTTCTAAGTTTCATCCATGTTGTAGCATGCTGCCTTGCTTCATTTCTTTTGATTGCCAAGTAATACTCCACTGCGTAGATGTAACACATTGTATTTATCCATTCACAGATGTTGCCTGGTCGGCCATTGTCATTTGTCCCATCTCTCTGTTGATTCTTGTATGTCATCCTCTATCACGGGTTGATATGTAGATATCTATTAAGCTTCATTAATCACCAGGTGATTACGCTGTTGTTTTGTTCAACTCCCTGAGGTATAAATTGTTCCACAGTCTGGTTCAATTAAATTTGAGCAGGAGAAATTTTTTAAACCAGGCTTTGAAGTTCATTCTGATAACAGCAGGGCTCCTGTTACATTTCTTTCCCTGGTTCTCTGAAACTAGGGTACCATTTTCCTTTTTGCCTGAATGGCAATCACTAGCCTTCCCTTGGTTGTTTGGCACCAACATCTTCTCTTTCTTTGCTTCTTTTGTTTTTTTCCTTTTATGTAGTCTCTCCCTATACACCCCAGGCTCCTCCTGCCCCTGTCTCTGGAGTGCTAGGGTTAAAGGTATACTCCACTGTGCCTGGCTCTCTACTGGTTTTGGTAATATCCTTATCCTCATCTTCTGTTTCAGATAAATTCATCGCTTAGGGACAGCTTTAGAACGTTAGATTGCTAGGAATGACTCTCCCCTTAGACAAAAGCTTTGAGCTGTCCTTGTGAGCAATGGGCAGCGGCATTGGCCTTTGGTCTTCTCTCTTTACATTTCCGAGCATGGAACCTGTACCCTGTACATGCATTGCACCCAATTGCTCTTGGTCTACCCAAACTGGGGTAGACTCTACCCCATGAATGAGAGCAGGGTGGGTGAAGGAAGCCCCTGACTTCTCAGCTGTACTCACTGGGGATTTAACCTCTACAAACTTAGAGGAGACTGGAGAGGCTGGCCCGCTCCTTCTCATGAGGGACCCTATCTGTGGGACTGGGAGCTAAGGAAAGCAGGTGTCATTCTCCTGAGTGTGCTCGTACAGAAGGTGTCTGTGGAGAGGACTCTGTTATGAGGGAATGTGGGAGCCAGACATCACCAACCAGCCACACCCTTCTAATCGCACCAGTTTAGAAATGTTTTAAATAAGTATCTCTTCATACATTGTGTGGTCTTAGGACTATCTGTAGAACCTTCCAGTGGTTTATTGGAGTTTGCTCTGTTGTCTTGTTACCACCCTAGTTTTGAGCAATTATACTTGTTTCTGGGAGTGGACCCCCTAGAAATATGTTTTCAGAAGACTGTGACAAAGGAAAGACCCTGGTTCCATCACAGAGTTTGAACTTCAATGTCCTTCTCATAAATGACAGGAATTCACACACAAATCAGGCCACAGTGGCCGAGTCCACTCTCTTCTCCCTTTTTACCTCTCACTCTGAAAGATTACAGAGATCCTAGCTGAATAAAGGTGCCTGCCCAGTAATGTGTTGTAAGAATTTCAAAACTCCAGGAAAGTATTTTAAGTAAAACGAAGAATATATTTAGACACTATAAAAATGTGGTCTTCAGGCCTAAATCAGGATTCTTTAGAAGTTTGACTCATGAGAAAAACACTTAAACAAAATCAGAAACCAGCGTGACTCAGGATCTCTGTCTCTCCTCTCTCCCTTTCCTGTCTCACCAGCTCCCAATTCACTTCTACCCTACATTTTATAACATATGAGAATTATTAAACAGAAATCAAAGAACTGAATGATTAAAATCATAGAATTTAGGAAGTCTATATAATAATGTTAAAACAGGTAATAACCAATAATCTCTCTAAGTTGTTTTTATACATTAGTCTCAGCCATGGAATGATTTCCCCTTTTCATTTATTAAAGAAACCAAAAGCCATTTGGTTTCATATCATTCATTTACTCATTCATGCATTCACTTAATGAGTGTGACTTAATACCTAGTAACTGAATAGTAGTTTTGCTAGGCACTTGACCACTGGTTTGGATTTTAAAACATGAGATAGGATTTAAAGAGCGAGCCAGTCAGCACACATATGTCTTGCCAAACAAAAATATATCCTTGTTATTTTTATTCAGCTTTCATAGAGCTTATTTACCTTCTTATGAAATGGCCAGGAAGAGCACTGTGAATGGGATCCCAGGAAACCATAAGTAAGACTGACTTTTGACTTCACGTGGTTGCAGCTTTAGACCTAATCGTTCACAAGCAGTGTCTTATTTTCATTGTTTCATGCAGGGCATGTTGCATAATTACAGTCTTCTGAAGTCAATGCATGCAATTCTATTACCTCTTGGCTATTCTTTAAAGATTGAGAAGCAAAGGGAGATAGATTACAAACAAGTACAATGTGATCCACCCAGGCATGCTTGTTCAAGGGGAGAATAAAGTTGCTGAAAAAAAATCCCAACCTAAAAATTCTACTTAAAAACTAAAATGTCTTCTTGTTTTGTGTGAGAATTTCATATATGCATACATTGCCTTTGAATAAAATCCACCCACCTCTTCCTCCCCTCTGCCCCACCTTTCCCCCATCACTATTCCTTCCCAAGTTCATGTGCTCTTTTTTTTTTTAACCCACTTTTGGAACTCTCTTTAGCGTGCATGAGTGTAAGACAATCTGCTGGGGCATGGAGAGCCTCCCAGGGGCGCCCTTCTTGAAGCTAAGAGACTCTTCCTCCCCTAGTAGCCATCAGTTGTCAAAAGCTCTGTAGCAGGTGGGAGGACTTCTTGGATCCTCCCCATCCATGCTAGGATTTGGGTAGGCTTGATCTTGTACAGGTCTTGTGCATCCAGTCACAGTCACGGTGAGTTCATGTGCACAGTGGGCCTGTCATGTCCAGGAAACAATTTTGCTATGGGTATCTTCTACCTCTGGCTCTTTCATTCTTCCATTTCCCTCTTTGGTAAGCCAAAACACCCCCTTTTCATAAAAAAAATCGAATACTTAGAGTTTAGAAGAAGTTAACCACCCAATAAAACAAAACAATACAATTAAAATTTTAAATTTGAAAATAGAAGAACTTTTTGTAGACTGTAAGATTATATCATGTTGACTATCAAGCTCAAACCAGATGCCTAAGGTGTTCAGTATCAGGAAAGCATGTTCCCTGCTTTCAAGAAATAAGCTTTAGACATAAATAATGATCATGTAAGTTAGAAAATATTTGTTATAATAGAAGGTAATTATGCCGTTTAAGAGAGAGAAGAAAGAATTTTTTTCCTGTTGGGGAGGATTAGAAGAGGTTTCATGAGGGAAATAGCAGAGTTGTGGGGTTGAAATAAAACCCACCCAAACTCATTTGAGCCTTCCTTCAGAGACTGGCCAGAAATTCCCCTGGTTAAAAACTGTAAAAAAGGGGTGTTGAGGAAGGAGCAATAAGGCTAGATGAAATCCCCAAAATATCGTCAAGAGTTGAGAGTTCATTTTTAATCCAATGGGAAACCATAGCAGGGTTTTGAGACAAGAGTTATTTATCAAAGTTGTGTCTTAGATTATTCTGACACTATATAAATTAGATTTTTTTTAAATACTATGCGTGGGAGGGTAAAAAAAAAAAGTGCTCAGTGGACAAAGGAACTTGCTGTCACACCTGATTAGTTTTGATTCTAGGGACTCACAGGGTGAAAACAGAGAACCAACTCATGCAGGTTGTTTCTCTGACTTTCATATGTGTGCACTATGGTCTACACACACACACACACACACACACACACACACACACACACACACATTTTTAATGATTAAAAATATAGCAGAGATTGAAAACCAATACAGTGGCCATTGTTATATTGGACCAGGTGCCAGGAAACAAAGAAGGAAAAAAATCAAAGGAAATGGCAGTTCCATAAGCATCCAACAGTAGAGGGGGAAGGATGGCCAGGGCTCAAAGATTGGTGTCAGCAGTGGAAGAAGGATGCATGCTGTTTTGAGAATAACTGTCTCTATGCCGAGGAGATTGGCAGTGCCCTGACACTGAGAAAAGAAACAGAAAAAGATGTCTTAAGGGAGAGAGGGGGGTTCATTTACGCAGTAAATATTTATTGGGCACGTACTGTGTGCCAGGCACTGTTCAGGGCGGGGTGTGGTGGGTAGTGTGAGAGTTATCTTTAATTTTTAAAGTACTTGATGTGGAAGAGGCTCTGTTCCCAATCTGTGTGACTCTGAAGTCAGAGCTGGAGCCAGCGAGTGGGAGTTAGGTAGGAAGTAAAAGAGCTTTCTAATGAACGGTGGCTTTGGCTGGGTAGTGAGAGCCCTGTCATAGGCAGCATTCAAGCAGAAGATGGTGGCCTTCCAGGAACACTGGGGCAAACATCTGTCCTTGGGACAGGGGCTAGACTAGCCTTTCTGACAGTTTTCTGTAGCCCCATGAGTCTCTTCTCGGATGAGGTAGTTCCACGGGTTCTATTATTAATCTGTGGTTTCTCTCAATTATTAAATAAATTACTCAGTCTGTCTGCCATTCAGTAAAACTCACACATTTACATCTGTTATTCTTGAATTATTTTTGGTTAGGGCTCTTCTTCTTTATTAAAAAAAAATTCTCCCCAGTTAATGTTACCTTTATAGATATTTTAGAATGGGATGCCTGAAAGATAGGGTTATAAATACCAGAGGGGGAAAGACATTTCTTGTGCCTAATAATGTTGTTATTTAGAATGAACAGGAAATGAATTATCTTGACTTGCAGATTATGATGCAGTTTCTATATGTTGCACTAATTCAAAAAATTAAATTAAAAAAAAAAAAAACCAGAGAGGTTCACTTTGCTACGGCATGGTAAAGAAAAAGAATAATTACACTGTGAAGCTTTCCATCAGAAACGCTTCCCTCTGGTGCATTTTAAAAGGGAGAAAGGCGAGGAAGGAAGGTGGAAAGGGAACCTGTAGTGAGCCTTGTTGTGAGCTGTAGTTCAAGCTTCGCGTTTCCTGGTGTCTTTTGAAACGTAAAAATCCCACAACAAATAGCTCGGTAATGTATAACCGGGACGAAGATTCGATTCCGATTTAAGCACTTTGGTTTGCTTTTGAGTCTTGCTATTTTCTGCATTTGTTTTGACTGCTCTCATCATTCAAGATTGACGCTTGGATGGGTGTGTAGGAGGGAACAGCAGCAGCAGGCTTACAGCTTGCAGACAAAAAAAATCTGCCTTATCTGATGGCTATTATTGAAAATGCGAGGTGTAGCCTGGGCTGGGTAATGAAGGGGAGCGAGCGAGGGGGAGCAAGGAGCATGGAGCTGCATACTGATGAGTGTAGGAGTACTTGATAAAAAGAATTCTGGCTGCTGGCCGTGCATTGCTCATTGTGGAGTACTCCAACAATCACAGTGAACGCGGAGCAGCCTAAGCTGACAGCTTGATGTGCCTTCTTCTCCTGCCTGGTTTTGGGGGCTGTATGACGCACTGGTCGGTAGTAAAGATTAATATGTAAGAAATGTGGAGCTAGGATCAAGTCATACTCCACAGCCTGCCTGGCAAACTATGTGTTACTTCTGACTTTGCTCTCTCGCTGAGAACATTAATCTGTCAAGCTGGCGGGCTCCTTCGATAACAACTTTCCCAGAAGCATGATGTGGCAATGCCACCTCTCAGCCCAGGACTACCGCTATTACCCCGTGGACGGCTACTCCCTGCTAAAACGCTTCCCTCTTCACCCTCTTACAGGACCCAGATGCCCTGTCCAAACAGTGGGACAATGGTTGGAAAGCATTGGGCTACCTCAGTACGAGAACCACCTGATGGCTAATGGATTTGACAATGTACAGTTTATGGTAAGATGCTCTCTGTGTCCACGGAGCTGCCTTTTGTCTGTCTTTGCTTCTTATGTGTCTTACATGGCTCAGAGGCAGCCTGATTTGCACGGAAATGGATCAGCTTTATATATGTAGCTGCATCAGAAAATCGAATGCCTTGAGAACAGAACTTGCTGTGTGCATGTAGACACTGACTAGAAAAATGGGATCTATATGCATCCTTTAGACATGTGTGTTGTATGAATTGGTGAGAGCTCTATTTATAGGCTCTGAATGAAGATTAACATTTATATTCTCCCTGTCATTCTTTGTGTGGTTTTTTTTTCCCCTATAAATTTGTGATCTTAGCATACCATTTTATTATACCATGCTTCAGCTAGTCCTAGATTCTGGAGACATGTTATTTCACTTTAACATCAGCAGTATGATTAATTAGACAGTCCGCTATGTTGTCGGTATGAAGATCATTTTCCCTGCTAATCATTGAATAAGCAGTTTAAATCCCGTGGACGGCCCTTCATTAGCTAGCCGCTTCAGCCGGTCCATTAGCAAGAGCGTGGTCTTCCTTCCACATGCTGCCTGAAGAGAGATGAAGTATTGTTTGTTACTTTAGGTGAAAAACAAGCAACTTGGATCAATTTGCTGTCGGTGAATAGAAAGGGGCTGGTGTACCAAATACATGGATGCACTTCCGAGTCCTGGTCTATGGGCGATCTAAACCAGGCGTGTGCAAACTTCTCACTGTGCATATAGGTGAGGAGGAGGAGGAGGAGGAGGACGGGAGGGGTGCAGACAACAGTCTAGTTTTCTAATCATTGAGACCTCCCCCCCGTGCCCATCAGCTCCTCTTGTTAAGTTCCTTTAAGCCACGTGATAGCCCTCCTCACCTTTCCCTGCTTTAAAGGACCCACCTCACATGTCACTGGTCCCTAAATTTAGGGAGACCTCCATGTCATAAGCATGTAGCTCCCAAACAGCTTGTAGAAATACTTAATGGGTCCTCTGAAATAAAATGCTGGGGCTGACACCCACAGCTTAGTCATAAAACAGAGGACAAGTCAGATCTTTTCCGTTCCTTTTTCAAGATTGTTTCTCTCCAAACTTGACAGAATTATTATAGATGTGAAGGTTATTAAGATTGTTAAACTTCTACTCCTACAAAAATGTGTATGCCTACAAGCTTTTTCAAAATGCACGAAAGTGCCCATCCTATGAGCTTTAAGTAATATATACATAAAACCCTTCATGGGTATATTGTTACTTGTTAGTAATGAGCTAAGCATTTATTTTTCTTGTGTCCATCAGACAGTCGCTGGTTTTATAGCCGAGACGCTGTGGGTGTTGAAATAGGCTGGAAGTGGAAGTTGTTACAGTCTGAGCAGAGTTAAGACTTACTTGGGGCAATAAACAGATGCTATTAATACTTAGAGGAACTGTCAAACAAAATGAATATAATTTCAGCATTATTTATCTTGACCGCATATCCCTACATCTCTGTTTCCTCTTGTCTTTACCTAAAATGGGTTATCTCATTCCCAAGCCCTTGTCCAAATTTATTCTGGCCGGTGAGAAGTTGGGCTTTTGATTTCCTGAATTAATTGGCCACACTGAAGGACTTTAATTCAGCTTAATTTTCCTCTGAATATTAAACACTTATGAGCGAATATAATCCCCCCTTGAAAGTATTTAACTAGAAGGTAATCACACAGGTTTTAAATTTGAGGAGAGAGTGTGAAGAACAATCATGTGTGAATTATGCACAAAATGCATCCAAAAGGTAAAATCCCAAGCACCGTGAAAGATCCAAGTCCAATCATAGGTGGTGGTTTTACCTGTTTAGTCCCAAGTATCATATGTAATCTTCCAGAAAATAAAAGCACCTGGTTAGTTCAGACAAGCCGAAGACTTGCATTATGAGACAGAATTTTAAAAGAAAACAGCTTTGATTTGCCATGTAGGAGGACTAAATAATTGTGAAAATATAGCAAATCTTGAATTGGTGTCATCAATTAGTGCATTACATGCTATCATATTCCATTTGTTTGCTACCAACATTGTAAGAAAAGAATGTCTACCTTTATGATAATTATCCATTGATTGCCACAGTCTGCTTAATGCTGGACTTAAGGCACACTGCGATTGGCCCACTTTAAGAAACAAATTTCATTAATGTAAAAATCTGTTAGACCTGCTCAGTTTCTATTCGGTATCATATTCTAGCTTTTGTTTTCCTTGTAGCACATTCTGACCTGCATTTATTCATCCTGTTGCCTAAGCAACAAGCACCACGCTCCCATTAACTATGATGTAGTGTAGGTCTTATTAGCTTTTTGGAAGAAGACAGAAGACATCAAGAGGATATAATTAATGTTGGCTAAGTGTCGCAGTCCATCTATGCATGTGCTTTGTTGTGGAAACATTCTCCGGAGCTAATGTTTCATTTAATTGCTAGTCCATTGATGAATGAAGTTTAAAGTTTTCTTATAAATAACTTTGAAGAAAGTATTTATTGAGATCTTGGTGTTGCTTTTTTGTTTGTTTTGGGGTTGGGTATTTTTGCTTAATTTGTTCTATATACTCAAGCATGAATACAATATGTGGTTGATTTTATCTTATGGCAACCATTAACTTTAGTAAAGATTGCTTGATAATGATGTGGTTAGAAAAGAAGGAAGTTCCTCCCCACACACTTTTAGCTGTTTATCAGCTGCTGTCACTTATCCTTCAGGCTCTTAATACTTACCCTTGATTTTTACAGATGCAAGAATTATTTTCCATATCTTTAAAATAAAATTATAAACTTTTGTTCTGTGCCTGCCTCCTGGTTTGTAGAACATTGTGAACACACATTAGATCCAAAGTGCCTTTAAGAATATAAAAGAAATAGAAATTGGTACAATTCAAGAAGAGCTACAGCAGGACCTGTAGCCAGCTAAAACTTTGGGAAAGTCATGTGTGTTTTGACGTCAGAAACCCACTCACAAGTCATGTGTCTGAAGTCTTCCCTAGTCCCGCCCTGCCCGTTCTTCTGAAGACATACATCACATCTGTCTGCTTTCTGCAAAAAAACAGAATCCACCTTCTTCTCAACAGCCCTGGGAATGCCGTGGGGGTCCTCTGAACCTTAGGGATTTCTTCAGTCTTTGCAATGTGTGTCAACATGACTAAGTTTTCGTGCTGCTTCTTTTCCCAACAAGGAGTTTTGTGTTGTGTTATACAGAATGCTTTTGCCTGTGGTTTTTCTTACTGCATTTATTGCTATGACCATCTTTCTTTTTCTAAGTTAGACAGCTGCTTCCTAAGTTGTCGAAGTCACAAATCCTCTATTCCTTTCCCTATGACTTTGCTCCTTCATGGCCTCTCCCTGCTCCTTAGGTAACTGTCATTTCCTCTCTTTTCCCTATATTTTTTATTCTCGAAGATCTCCCTGCACTGTTTACATAGCTTTCCTTAAGGACGATGGTCCATAGTAGTGTGTCTTCTCTGAATTCACCTAGTGGCTGTATTTTGTGCCCACCATTCCATCTCTGGAGTTAGAAATTAAGTTCCTACTTATGTATACCTCATCTTAGTTTCCACTTACGTATACTTCATCTTCCCACATAGAAGAGAAATCACTAAGTCTGTGTTGTGTGTTGATTTCCTTGCTTTTCTCACAGCTCCTAATGCAATGTCATATACGTAGAAATTCAGCAGCATACACGACAGGTTGACATGACTGGACCTCCAGTTTTTTTTTTTTTTATAAACTAAAAGTTATTTTTTTCCCATGAGAATATGGAGCACCAGTCATCCCATTCAGGAATTGAGTCCTCTCTAAATACTTTTCCACATGCTAGAAAGTGTTAATTACTAGACAATTAACGATGAACAAAACATGATCCTTGCCTCTGTTGGGGTATACTGTTGTCCTGAGTATTTCCTTGCAAATCCCACAAACGTTCCTTCATTCACATAGTCCATAGTATGGGAATCTTGCCCCTCATCTGTCCATACAGTCAGCATCCCTCGGCAACTTTTTCCTACATTAAGTTATAGTACATAATGGAAAGTACAAAACATCTGTTGGAGCACAAAGTCAAGGGAAATGGAGATAGTGATAACATCAAAAACTTAGCAGTACTACAGCAGATTTATGGTGTAAAGACCAGATTACAAAGCTTGTGTCCCTTGGAGGAGGACTGACTCATAGCCTCCCTACACTCACTAACCAATAGTTACAGTCACAAATTCTAAAGGGGAAAAGGATGAAATTATATACCATGTCATCCTCTTAGTGTCTCCTGTTGACCTATCACCTTGGGATGGTTTGGCCATTTTAAAGTGTTCAGGATGAAGTCTTTATGGGGTCAATTATAAAAGTAATACTGGAAGCCCCACACAAATTGGAATTTTTGTGAACTTGAGTGGATAGCCTTCATAAAGGCTTCCTGGACATCAGAGTGAGCAGTGCCCATTAGACACTGAAGGAGACCCACAGAGCCCTTGAAAGGTGATCGATTTGAATAAAACATTCAAGCAAGAGAAAGCTGATAAGTACATATTTAACTGAAACTTTTCTCCCAAGTTTGTGGCGCATAGTGCATGCTAATGGACCTGCAGATCTCTTGTACTTTACAGAACTTCACTGAAGTAAGAGTGCTATTTGCAGCTCTTCTGGCGAAACGACCTTTTAAGTCTTAGCAAACCGCTATGCATGTAACATGTTAAACCTGTGAAGTAGAAAAGTAAATTGCCCCTGATGTTTCTTGTGTAACTATTTCTCAGGCAAACTTATGAAGTTTCTGCGATTTGAAGGAAACATAAGAGAAAAATGCCCATTTCCCCCACCTTCCTGTTTCTGAAGCAGCCTTGAGTTGAGTGGGTAGACTTATATTGCAAAAGCAGCTATGATTTTCCAAACTTACTGAGGACAGTAGCGGTCAACTTGTTCTTACAAAAGATTTTGTTTTCAACCACTAGCATTTAAAATCTGTTGGCATCTAGCAGTCAGTGCCAAAGGGGAGCCATTTTTTATCCGGACAACAACTTAATTACAAATCTAAGCGGCAGCAACTAACGAAGGGTCCTGGGGTCAGAAGGAAGGGAAGGCTTCTCATCAGCATGATCTTGTCTCGCTATCATTTGGTTTGTTCATCTGCAGAATCCATCTAATGAGGAATCGAGAAGCAAGGCTCCTAGAGGTGATTATGTTAATATTTCGAGCTGTTTCAAGGCGCAGGGCACAATGTTGGTGCCAAGAGAGCTATTAATTGTTCCCGTGTATGTCATTAGCCTGGGGAAGGCCACTGATTGCTTGGGCAGTCCAGCAAGTCGGAAATGAGGGCATGCGCCGGAATGACCAGGTTGAAAGAATGGCTCTTGGGGAAGATGTCAGCCATGGTTCCAATCTGGCGATGGAAAGAAGCCTTTTCCCCCATCTGGAAGTTACTCTGATTAAATTTTTAAGCATTAAAATATGTTGGCCCATTTTCTAATAATCCAGTAATGTAACTCCCATTACTAACTAATGTTCACATGAGTTAGCCTTTAATTTAGTCATGGAGCACATTTGCATAATTTGATCTCCAGAATTGCTTCAAATGACCAGATATTTGGGATGAGGAATTTGCATCATGAGTCTTAAAAGTTACTAAAACTGCTGAGTTACAGACGAATTTTAAGAAATCCAGCTAGAATCATATTTCTTTTTGCTTTAAAAAAAAAAAGAGCAGATCTTGCAGGCAACTTGCTCAGTGGCTATGACCTCCATTTTCTCATGTTCCAGACAATGCCCTAACCCCTCTAGAATCCAGCCTCCTTCCCAACTTTCCTATAAATTGCTGCCTTCAAGTCGGGTGTGAGCTGCTTCTCGACAAATTCTCACTCACTTTCCCCTCACTGCATTCCTCTTTGTGCTCTTAGCTTGTGCAACCTTCTCTCGCCATTTCCTATCCTCATTAACCCCACCCCACTCTCTACCCCTGACTATGGGACATCACACAGCCCTTTCCTTCATCCTGTTCTGCTGCTTTCCATGTGTATCCATATGGGATCCTCTACGTCTGCTTGCCTTGCTATACCTCTTTATACCTGGTTTCCAGCGCCGTCCAACTGCTCACTACGCATTTCCATATGCATGTATGCATACGAAGCATTTAGCACAGATCTGGCATAAAATAAATGCCCAACAAATGTTAACTGTAACTGCAGCCAGAGGGATCTAAGGCACACGTTTGCTTTCATCTATGGTGCTTAAATCCTTCAGCGGTTCTTATGTGTCAGAGATGGTATTTCCAAAATCCTTAATGTGACTCTCATATTTAGGATCCCTGCTGACCTGGACCCAGATAATTCTCCAACCTTATCTATCTCGTCTTATTTCTCCTCTGTGCAGTAGAGAACTGAATCCCAGGCTTTTCTTCCACTGCCTGGCTTTGCACACACCACTCTCTGCCAAGAATCATCCTTCTTCTCTCTTAACTCCTTTTTATCCTTTGGCTCTCAATTCAGTTGTCACATCTTTTAGCTGTCAATTCTCTTCTGACCTTTCAGACACAAGTCCAGATGCTTCTTCCCTAGGACCCTTTCTTAAAAATTTCCTTCCTGAGCTATATTACCTGTACATTGTCCATTTACTCCCTACACCCACACCCTTCCACCATACATACGTATTGGACCAGACTTTGGCAAAATCTGTGTGAAGTGACACATGGTAAATCATTTAGACTTTACAAGATGTATGATCTCTGTGACCAAACCTCTCTGCCCCTGTTGACACAGTAAAATGGCCATAGATGATATGAATATTAGTGGGTGTAGTTTTGCTCTGGTAAATTTGTATTTATTAAAACAGGCAGATTAGTCATTGGACCATAGTTGGCTGCCCCGCTCCACAGTTAGAAGTCTGCCTTCATCCCCTGTGCCTCCAGATCTGATGAAAGAAAGCAGAAGCAAACAAGAAGAAAGAGAGGAAGGCACAGGGGTGGAGGGGGAGGCAGCAGGCAGGTGGCTACAGGAAGGGATTCGGAGGGTCCGTTTGTTGTAAAGGTAGTCTCAGTGTGGTGCTGAGGACAGTCAGAGCAAGCCCCAGCCTTCGGGAGATTGACAAGAGCTCTGGAGGGTGTTTTGCAGACTAGAGTATATTTTCAGCAAGCGAACTGAAGAGGCCTGAGATCTAGAAAAACACAGCTGTAAAGCAAGTCTGCCTTCCCTCTGTGTGGAATTCCTTTCTCCTCCTTCCTCACACAATTTTTCTTGAATCCATTTAAACCTCCTACACTACCCTGTCACTTAGGGGGCATACTCTCTCTTCCCAGTAGACCTCCAGTGCCCTCTCCCTAGCCCCAGGCTGGTCCTTATATTGCTGTGCAGTTGTTTTAATCTGTTCAGATCTCTGATTCTACCCTAGAGAGTGAATCTCTTAGAGGTAGAGATTGGGCGGTATTTTCATTTGTATTCCTGAAGCCTAGCACACTGCCTGGCATGGTAGTCTCTGAGCATTGATTGAATGGAATTTTTAAGTACTATGCAGGGTCATATAAATTAACCTGTATAGTTCTTACCATCTGTCAGTAATTATTAGTATGTCCATGTTTAGAGATGAAGAGAATGAGACTCAACATGGTTTAAGAAAACTATTACCAGAGCCTGGATTACAAAGTTGGTTCTCCCTGATGAAAACACCTTCTCTGGCTTTAGTGAGCTGAGACAGTGTCTTCATGCTCGTCTTCAGCAAATGTTTCCAAGGGATACAGTGGGGCCTATTGGCTCTATTCTCAAAGCTCCGCCAGTCTTCAATGCTCTTCCCTTGGGGTTTTTCCTCTCACCATGCCTTACCTTTCCATCCCTCCCTCACTGCTTCTGTCTTGGGTAAACCAGAGCTTTACCCAAGTTAAGCAAGTAATCACCTTCAGTTCTATCCACGGTTGTCTCACAGGATGTCAGGCAGTAAGTCCAACCAAGCTCAAGGCATCAGCTGGGTTGATTCTATGGAGGGCCCTGAGGAAAGGATCTCTTCTGGGCCTGTTTCCTTGAAGAAGGCCACCTTACCCCTGTGTTTTGACATTGGCTTCCATGTCTTGGCATGACTGTGCCTACATTTCTCTTCTTGTAAGGAAGGCTGTCATACTTGGTTGTAGACCATCCTAATGACCCCATTTGAATTTGACTGTTTCTAGAAAGACTCTATTTCCAAAGTAAGGTTACATTCTAATGTACTAGGGTTAGGGCTTCAACTGTTTCCATAGCTCATTGCAATCATCTCCCATCTTCTTCCTGATTCTCCAAGCTGGCCCATGCCTGTCATTATGTACTAGGAACTCTCCAGCTACTTAAGACCATATGATTTAAAATAATATTGAGAAATAAGAATCCTTAGAACACCTGTTATGGATTACAGAGTTGTATAAGGGGGAAAGAAAATTAAGTGAATGATTATGACAGGTTTCCAAACATCAGTTTGTTGATTCTGTTGCTTTGGTGCATAGAATTAAGTTTCAGGTTGTTTTGATTTTTATCTTCCATTTACTGAGAAAAGTTGATCAGGATTTCCATATAAAGAGTTATAGGACATCTTGTGTTAATTGGCCAGTGTCTGTCTAGATGGATGGCAAGGAAAAAAAAAATGGGTTTGCTTTTCTAGATATTTGAAGGTGATCTTGGAATTCAGGTCCTAGAAACTAAAGCATATCAAGATTATTTGGTAAAAGTCATATTCCACATTATTTAAATCAGAAAAGTAAAGTCCCAAAAGGAAGAAGCTGAGCATCTGGGCTTCACCAGGCCTGAATAATGATATAGTCTGGCTGGCTATATGCTGTCCCAGAACAAAATTGATAGTAACAGTCAAGCTGGTAACATCAGTGCCAGATGCCCCTTCATCTTTCAGAAAGACACAAGCAAGAGATCATGTAGACAAGTTCAGCCATTGAAGAACTACTGGATGAGCTTCAATGAAGCTCTTTGGAGAAGAGAAGAGTGAATGGTTTGTTATAGAATCAGAAAATGCAATTTGTTGGCTTCCTGGTAAGTCATTATGACATAGTAGAAGGAATAATGCTGTACCAAATTCATATTGTGCTTTACATATATTATCTAAATCTCGTTGACGGAAGAAATAGATTCTATGTTTAGCTGTAGCATAAATGGTTTGGAATTAGGTAAGCCTTCCACTCTACGGTCTCTGAACAAGGTCAGATATAACCTATTTCTTTTCAAAACTCCCCTTCAGCGCTCTCCGCCCTTGGGTCTGTCCTCTACTATTTTTCCCTTTATAACAAAGGTTCTCAGAAGAAATGTCTGTACTTTGTGGCTGGCCTTTCAGTTCAATAAGTCCGGCTTGATGACATCAACCTCTTCCCTGATCCTGAAGTTATTTATAAATGATGACCAGTAGTGCACTGCTAACTGCCCAAATCCAATTTCAGCTTTCCAGTCCTTATTAACCTTATCTACCTATGGTGCATGACTCTCTTGACCACTGAGTGTGTATCACTTGGGCATCTCACATCCCAGTGCTGCACTTCTCTGTCTCCTCTGTCAGCCTCCCTACCCCGGCCTGTACGCTCGATGCTCTCTTTTCACTCAAGCAACGTGAATTTTTCTACCTCTTGTATAGTTTCATGGCTCCCCAAACTCAGTGCCTAAATCTGGGGGTATCCTTTCCTCTAAACCTTCTTCCCTGAAGAGTGATTGAGTGGAGTAAAATGTTGATGAGAAATGAAGTCTTGTGGAACTGGAAAGGAAGCACAGGTACCTTGGCACAAGCACATTCCATGAAGTGGAAGCCAGAGAAGCCATGGGACATTGGATGGACTAAGTAGCCGACAGCTGGTAAAGGGAGTGCTACAGGCCAGACAGTGGAAACCCAGAGATCAGCAGGCAGCTGAAAGGTGATTCAGACAACTGTTTCAGTGGGAGAGACTGGACATGGGTTTGGGCCTTGGATGGAATGATGACGTAGAAAAAGTCAGGATATTGGAGAAGGAGGAGAGACTGAGAGAATGGTGGTGAGGAGACTTGGGGTTCAGAGACAATTAGAGGGATTGGTCTGTAGTAAGGACATCTCTTCTCCAGTTGAAGGGAAGACATGGAGAATGATGACCACTCCTGTATATGGAAGCTGGGGAGAAGATACAGCTGTGTTTCCTCTAAGGCTCTCCATTTTCTGGTGAATTATAACAATAGTGAGGGAGATTTGAGGACACAGAAGATATTTAAAAAGCTAACTCAGGCTGGTGATGTAGCTTGGTAGGTATAATGCTTGCCTCGCACAGTCTCCAGCACTCTGTGGAACTAGGTACACATAATCCCAGCACTCAGGAAGTAGAGCAGGAAGACTGGTAGATCAAGGTCATCCCGGGATGCATGAAGATCCATCTAAAGAGGGCAGTAGTATCAGAAAACAGGAAAAAGAATTTACCAAGAAAATGGGTTAACACTATAGGACCATGGTTAGTGCTTATTTTAGACTTGCAGTCACTAGGTTATACAGGAAATGCAGAAATTGGAAAGCCAGTGACGCTCTAAGACACAGAGTTGTTCCCGGAGTCTGGCTTCTTCATCCACCTGGAGTGAGAATGTGGGCTGGTCACTTAACCTTTGTGAACATCATTTCTCATGTGCAAATTGGAGATAGTATTACCTAGTTTGCAAAATGATGGTAAGAATTAGATTAAGGCCAGCTGTGTGCTTCTAGCAGGCAATGAATCACGATGAGGAGAGAGTCTGCTCGGTTGAGCTGGCAGACCACTTTAGAATTACTGACTAACCTGCATAGAGTGCAGTGAGGCGCACAAGTTCTCACAAGACTCCCTCGCTCTCACCCTCAGAGTACACTGGAAACAAGGAAGAGGGTTACCTGAATTATCCCTAGGAACAGCAAAACATCCGTAACCTGCCTATCTCAGAGACCTCCTACCAAACAAGGCTAAAGGCCATTGGGAAGCTGGATCACCGTAACCCACTCATACTCACTGTAGACCTTGATTGATTGGCTCGATGCACCTGGAGAAGTGGGGGGGGGGGGGCTCACAACCTTACAGTGGTACAAATCACTGGAAGCATATTGTAGGACACCCACAGAACTAGATCTGATTTTGTTCTGACCAGCTCAGTAACAGACCCACTCAAGGACACTCACTCATTATAAAATGACCTCCTAACTATAGCTGCTCAGAGTATGCTAGTTTTTATTAAAAGCATTGAAAATTTATTCATTTAATTGTCCGTTTATGAGTGCTTGCTTGCACGTCTGTGTGTACACCAAGCGCATGCCTGGTACCCAACAAAGGTCAGAAGAGGCCATTGAATTCCCTGGAACTAGAATTACAGAGAGTTTTAAACCACCATGTGGGCTCTGGGAACTGAACCTGGATTTTTTGTGACAGCAATAAGTTCTTTTAACCACTGAGTCATCTCTCCAGCCCCTATGATAATTTTATAAGAATATTTGAATACATAAGAATGTAGTACTTCTGTCCCCAAGGATTAATAATCTAAACTTGCATTCCAACTATTCACATACTGTAAAGCATCTGAAATATGTTGTGGCACTTTTAAATATAAATCTGTGTTTCAGATCTGCAGCTTTAATCCTTCAGATTAAAGTGTTGACAATCTGAAGTAAAAAGTAAGAGAAAAATTTTTTGTGAAAGGTTCTTAGGAAAATCTTTTTTAATGGATTCTGGGAAGGTCTATCCATTCATAGGGGAATGAACTGTGTACACAGTCAATTCATCTACCAGTGCTAACTGTGGAAGGGACCACAGAGAGGCATAATACAGTATCTGCTCAAAGACCCTACAGTCCACTCAGGAAGCTAAGTCTGGCATACTTAATGCTCAGCAGCAATACACACTCAAGCAGTAATGAAAGGCAATAGTGTGCTTTTATGGCATAGGCTGCAACTATGGGAAGAATGAATGTTATAAATCCATGACTGGTTATGTCTGTGAAGGAAGAGATGTCTGTCATCTGGAGTACTCAGGGAAGGCTCTCTGGTGGAAGTGGTCTTGAGTAGCATTTGTATAAACACCGAGGAATGGGAGAAATGATAAAAAATTGAACGGAATAAACAAATGGGGTGACATGTCCAAATGCAGATAGTATTTCCAAACAAAAGGGGTGCTACTTAGGCAACAATCTCAGGGGCCAACAATGTTTCTCTGAATGAAAATGTCCCCTACTTTGCAAAATTATGGTTCAGGCACTCCCCATGCACCATGTGGGGAGACAGCTAACTGACCCATCGCTGTTCCTAGAGAGGTTTGCCCAGATGTCAGCACACACATGCACTTCGCTGAGGCAGCAAGGACGATGAGCAAGGCAACATCTGTCTGAGGCTGATTAACCAGCTATTTCTAGCTAGAGCTGATGAAAATGAAGTTACTGGTTGCGTTAGGTGTTTCTCCAGAGCAGAAGGTGTTAGTAATTGTTTTCATGACTGTGGCAAGATGCCTGAGTAAAACAACTTCAGAGAGTGTTTGGGCTCACAGTTGGAGGGTCTGGTCCATCACATCAGGGAAGTCACGGCAATGGCCGACATGAGGTAACTACTTACGTGCATCCACAGCTAGGAAGCAGGGAACAGAGAATGCTGGGCTCCACTTGCCTTCTCCTTTTTACTGAGTCCAGCATCCCAGCGCATGGGATTGCGTCAATCACAGAGCTGGTCTTTCTTCCTCAATTAACTGAGTTGAAAAACTCGGTCCCATACATGTTTCCTGGCTGACTCACTCTCGCCAGGTTGACAATATCAGCCACCACACCCACCATCCTAAGGACTGAGGTTCTATCTCAAAGCTAACAGAAACCTGTTTTCAGTAGCTCATGTCATTAGAGTGTCCTGTGGTTCCCCCCAAACTGTGCTTCCTGTCCTCGAGACCATCTGGGTTTTTTTGGGTTTGTTTTTGTTTTATTTTTCCAGATAATCACTGATCCCTTGTTAATACTACAGCAAATACCTGCATTCTCACCCTGCACCCAGGACCACTGCTTCACTCCTCAGGAATAAAACCCAGTTTCTCCAGAATGTTCCAAGAATCCAAATGAAGAAATAGTTGCTCTATGGCCACTTTCAAGTGCCAGATATTGTGGTAGGGCTTATGACTTGGGCCATGATGGTAGTGATAACAAATACCTTATCTTACTTCTCCCCCAGGCACTACGATTCTATGTGCTTTACATATATTAGCTATTTGAATTATTTTAGGATGATAATATTCCCAATCCTTCCCCTCACAAAGCTTACAGTCTACTGGAGTAATAGACAGAGATGCCTGTAAGTCCTCCAGCTCTGTAGCTAATTATAACTATAATTGAAATACTCAGGCTAAGACCCAAAGTAGATGTTAGGGTCACATGAAGTCTTTTTTTTCAAGTAGGCATCCCAAACAGTGGGTTTCGTTATAACATCTTCATACATCTACACCACTTTGTTCTTGATGGACTGGAAAGATGGGCAGGCTGAAAAGCCGAGCCACAGGACAACTTTTCTGGCAAGTGGAAATAGCTGCAATTAGCATGGAGGTGCAAAACCAAAGAGGGGGTTCCACAGAGCAGAGATGGAACCATTGGGTCTAGTCAGTACACCGGAGCGAAAATGAAAGGATGTCATTGTGAGATCGATGAGAGAACTGTGAGTTCTTGCTCCTCTTCACCTGGAACCATCCCAGGCCCAGGTGACAGAGAATGCCCATCGCTGCATACCACCCTGAAGGTGTGTGCCTGTGCCTCTGCCTCCTTCTCCACACCCTCAGCTCCTGTCAGTTTTCAGGGTTTCTACAGAGGATGTTGTCAGGCCTTCTCCTCTCTTGTCACCTCTGAGAACCTCCCAGGAGTGCTTGATGTCAGCTGACTGACTGGCTAATCATCGGCTGCAGTTGGAGATGATTATCTGTGTGGCCTGACAAGGCCTCGGGTCCAAGGATGATAATTACACTGGCGTCAGTGGGGACTTTTTGGTGTCAGGGATCCTGTTAGGAAGCATTTTGTTGATACTGGTTCAGAAGACTGCTCTGTAGGGCAGAGAAAACAGTTCACTCTCAAAGCTGTAATCAGCACGTCGCACTGCAAGAGCAGTCTAGAGCTGAGGTCTAGATGGTAGAAATCAAGGCTGCTCTGCTGCCTATTGCCCCACAGCCAAGACAGTGGCAGCCCTAAATAGGGTCTTTCTCATGTCCAGGTTCCCAGAAGACTCTTGGGAAAGAAGGTTTGGCAAGAGGTGAACAGATGCCCATGAGTGGCTAATTACCTGATTTATGACCTCACCCTCTTCCAAAAGTTGGTTCACATAGACACCAGAGCAATAATGGCAAGGACAGCTTCAACAACCAACTGTGCCAAGGACATTCAGAGTGATGGTGGCAGATCAGAATACATTTAAAAGGATCATTTTGAGCTAAAGCATATATAAATGTTAAACAGCAAAACTAGTGCACAGATCAAACTTAAACCTAGCTTGTGGCATCTTCTCCCCAACCCCACAGCTTCACCCTCCAGAAACAATACCTCCAACATGCCTGTTCCTTATCCTCCTGGATGCTTTTCCACATGGCACATATACCCCAAGCTCTTGGTTTCCCAGCTTCTGATGGTATTTAGTGACCACCTGATACGAGAGATGAGAGCATCTCTTGTCTCCTCTCTCCCGGGGGCCTCCATCCTCAGGACAGTTGCAGAGAGCACAATCTTAGTGCACAAACTCAGAGGCTGTGGGCTTGGACTCACAGGTAGAGAGCTACCGTGAGATTCGACTGCCTTCAGCATTGGCTTCTCCTGTTTCCACAGCATGATGGTAAAGGCCCAAGTGACATCTATCCTCCATGATGGTAAAGTGCTCATTGCCTAGTGTTTCTCTGCCTCTGTGCCTCTCATGTGGTGGGGGGACACTCCTCAAGAATAAAAGCTCCCTGCTT